>NW_015114190.1:0-19384 GCF_001443285.1 Poecilia latipinna | reverse complement strand
TATAGATATAAAAAAATATAAAATTTGATTTTAGGAGAGGGAAAATATATATATATATATATATATATATATATATATATATATATATATATATATGTTTAAACAGAATTCATAGTGGCATTACAGCAGTTGTTTTTCCTCTATTTCTGACCAACGTTTTGCATTTTTCATCTAATATTTTTGACCATTTATCTTCAGTGATTATTTTTTTTATTCCCAGGCCTGTGAGGTTGAAAGACAGTGGCAGAGCTGGACTTTCATAAAAGTGGTGACCAGAGGGGGGGTGATTTAGGAATCCTTATACTAATGAAAGAAAATATTCAGTTTGAGTAACCTGCTACCTAAAGAACACACTTTCTTGATGACTTGCCCGGCGTCCGACCTTCTCTCAGTCCAAAACGACCAAGAAAACTATCCGTTTTGCTAATGATCAATTTCCTGATGAGCCCTCTCAAATAAGAGTTTCAGTTAAGAGTAGCGCTTGTTCACTTTTATTTTTAACGTAGCTTTGATTTTCCATCATTTTTCTTAATTTTTTTCCTACTTGCAGTTAGAGAATAACAAATGAACTGTAATTTGTGAAACGGTGAACGGAGCTGCAGATAAAATCTGTGTTAGCAGAAGAAGAGTGTAAAGAGGAAGTGTAAACATAAATTATTTCTGTCTTTGTTTCATATTGAATTGACATACCCGTTGTAGTGATCTGACAGTCATCACTGTTGACACCTGGGGTGTCCACTGCTGCCCCGGCCAACGCTTCTGTTGGAAAGCCCCTGGCCACCACCCTAATCTTTAATCAAACTCAAGTTGGGATTCCTGCTGGCACGACTTCCAGTCAAAAGAAGCATTTCAGTAAACCTAAATATTCCAGGTGTATGAACAATTTTGATCTGAACTCTATCTACATACTGGAAAACATAAAAGTTTTTTGCCGCTCATTTAGTGTCTCCATTTAGAAATATTTAAGGTATCGCCTTTTTACCTTCTTTCCTTTTAGAAAATTTAAAACGACTCATTTAAACTGATGCTCTATTGTCGGGTTTATCAAATTGCAGCTTTCAGCTAAAGATTTTCCAGTATGCCATTTAAAATCTTTTATGATGAGATGCTCCACATAATTCACACACTGCCTGTCAGCGGGCTGAACGATTAAAACACTTTTGTCTTTCTTACAAGAGAGTTTTGACCACCTAAATTTAACAGCTTTTCAAT
This sequence comes from Poecilia latipinna, assembly GCF_001443285.1. Taxonomy (NCBI): domain Eukaryota; kingdom Metazoa; phylum Chordata; class Actinopteri; order Cyprinodontiformes; family Poeciliidae; genus Poecilia; species Poecilia latipinna. The sequence goes on along the minus strand of NW_015114190.1, from coordinate 18,172 downwards.
GTTTGCTCAATATATACTAATATAAACACAAGTTGTTTTTTTTTTTTGGCAGAAGTAAAAATAATGGCTTCTTTGCTCAAAATAGATTTTGTTAAAAATGTTTTGTTTTAAGTCTTTGTGTAAATACTGTGAAACTTTTTTACTCTGCCATGTCTGCAGTTTCACCAGCTTTCTTTATTCACCTTTTCTCCGACATGGTAAATGATTAAATCATCAAACTGAAGTGAGTTAAGTTTAATACGACCTGCATGATGTGTGACAAAGCAGTTCCCAAAGGTCACTTTAGACTTCATGGAGGGGAATCATTAAGAGCCCATCTGCGTATAAAACACATGATCATGGTGGTCTGCCCCAGCCATTATTCATCATAGACCACACACACACATACACACACACACACAAAAAAAAGGACACAGAAACATATCAATATACAGTCTGGCTTCCTGAATGAACTCTTAGAAGATGCCAGAATTAGGACCAGTACTGTAAACTTTCTCAGAGACAAATAAGCCAGTGTTCCCAAAGGAAGAGCGTCTCGCTGCCCCCTCTGTCCCCGCTCCCGCCCCATCGGTCAGTATGTCTAGCCTAATCAGACGCACAATAGCATCTCTGTGCAACACCTTCATGGGAATTAAGTGCCGAGGCTCCACAGGAGGTGAGTCAGATCCTCTCCTGGCTGAGTCACGACAGCTCCGTGTCCGGAGTCTCCCAGGAACAGAGCAGGCGAGGCAGCTGCAGGGAGGAAGGAAAAAGGACGGCAAAAAACAGACGAGCCCCTCACCCCCCCACTTTTTTTTTTTATTTTTTATTTTTATTTGGAAGTAAAACTAGTGCTAAAATCTGCCCCAATCACAGATGTGATCTGGACACAATTCCTCTTTAATTAAACAGCTTCCCATTATTTATTTAACCCACTTTCAAAAACTTTTGCACAGAGAAGTTTGACTTGTTTCAGGTTGTGAAATAAATCACAAAAGTAACTTCATAAGCCTCGTTTTGACTGACAAACATAAGTTACTAAACGTAATTTAGTCTGCTCTGGTAAAGTTGTTGACAGTCTTCTGCTAGCCACTGAATGGCGTTCGTTGTCCCTCTAGATGTGCTCAGACACGTAGACACACTCCTTGTGACATGAACTAAAAACAGCCAGATTCAGTAAGCGGATGTGTGGGTGTCTATTCCCACTTGTAAAATCTCAGAATTGTTCTGCTGGAAAGTGTTTCCATTGTTAAACAACGCCAGGCAATTTTTTCCACTTATGTCAACGCAAAAGCAACAAATTCTGAGGTCGATGAGGGTTGATCTCAGTACGGAAAGACTCTGGTGGGGAGATGGCATGATAAGGGGATGTCAACATGAAAAATGGTTTCGAATAGAAAACGTTACATACTTCAACATGTGATGTTCAGCCAAAAAAAAAAAAAAAAAGAGGCCTGATTAAGCTTTTTTTTCTAGGTTGAGTTTGTCTCAAATAATATGTATACAATCTGAAAAAGTGGTGCGATGTTAATTCTGTTGACACAATTTCTTACTTGGAGAATATGCATAAGCAAAGCACACAAATTAGATACAGGTCCAAATCAAATCCAGCTGGTCTGAGCTATTTCCATCCATTTTTGCACCAGGCTGCAACTTGCCGATTGTTTTTTCTTTTTTTTTTTTTTTTTAGAAGAAGAAAAGTTCACTGATAATTTTATGTTCCAACCATATGAATGTTGAGGGCAATGTGTGAGTTCATCAGGGCAAAATCCAGACCAGACTTCAATTTCTACATTAGTTGTGATTTAATTTTCTAACACCTTGTTCAGTCCCCACAAATACTAGAGCACATCTGAGCACTTACTCTTTCGTTTCTGAATGAATTCACTTCATCACACTAAGGCAGCAGCTAACTGCATTTTACAAGCATAAACACACAGTATAAGTTCATCATCATTGTTATAAAATATAAGTTAAAATTGAGCGTATGAGATAGAAATGGCACTTGCTGTGCTCATCTTTCTGATTGGCTGCCAGTCAAATCAGGTTCTTTGCTACTCAAGCTAACGTAACGAGTAAAATGGACGACTCTGCAAAAAACCTGAGCTGTGGAGATAAAATAAAATTTCATTTGATTAATTAAAGAGAATCTTATCAGGTGACATATTACGACATAAACATCAGATTAACAGTCATAACGTACTTCCTGATAAAATCTTTCCAACTTATTGGCAACTAAAATCAAAAGATGCAAGGCAGCATTTATGCTAAATGATATGAATTTTTTTATTTGTAAAAAAAAAAAAAAAAAGACTCCAGCTTTCGATTTTATTTTACTTCTGTCTGTCTGGTTGTTGACTGGCATGCAGGTTTCTCTGAAATGTTTCTTTTCCAGTCGGCATCAGAGCTGCACGATGTTGGGCTGTGGGTCATCCTGCAGTTTCAATGTGTGCAATGTTACAGTCACAAAAAGACTGCTTATGTGGTTGACACTTTTCTATTTTAGTTGCTATGGATCCAAACTTTGCTCACCAACAATACATGTTCCCAGTTTGGATGAACTTCATCGTCCTGTTCCTGAGCTGAGATGCTAACACTCAAAATAGTGCTAGCTCATGATAAAAAAGAGAGAATAATGTGTGTTGAAGATGTGGGTTAATAGTATAAAAGTATGTTTTACTAGTATTTTACACCCTAAACTGTTACCCCACCACGTTGTGTTTGTTTCACTGTCTGCTTTTCTGGTTTTTGTTTTTTTAGAAATTCAAAGTAAATCTACATGACTGGTATCAAATGAACCCCAATCAACTTTTCTATGTTATTTGTGGGACGTGTCTTAAACAAGTCGAACTAGATTTGATAATTATTTAAAGGTTATATGTATATGTCCTATAATGCATGGACTCGCTGTAGTCCAAAACATACTATCATGTATGACATATGTTCAAAGATTCAGAGGCTTGGTAATTTAATCTTACTGTTGTGATTTCTGCGTTTTATTTCAGAGGGTTAGATTTCTTAAGAGCCGCCGCCCTAAATGTTTACTTTATTGTGAAGCATTTTTTTTCCCCCCATAGCATTTTGTTTCTAAGCCTGTTTCTCTCTCTCTCTTTCTCTCTATTTACAGTAAATGATCTCATTCGTTTCACCGTGCACCGTAACAGCAAGAACTGGAAGGAGGACAATGAAACGAGGAACTGCTGACTTGCGTTTCCAGGTCTGTGTTACTGACTTCCCTCTGACACGCAGAGAACAGATGTGCAGCCATCCGTCATCGGCTGATATTCTCGGAGCCAGACGTTATCGCACAGGAATCGAGCGAGCCTTTAAAAGTCGCCTTTGCCTTTTGTTTGCGTGACTGGCGAGATGAAGGCTGGGATTAGGAGAGTAGGGGCAAAAGGTAAAGCGCATGACAGGTTTCTGGACCGGCGCCCGGCTTGAATACCGCTAGAAAGTTTAGGTTACCTTTTAACCATGACTAGAGTTCGGCAGAGGGACACTGTGAGCTCTGAGCACAGTCATCTCCATTGATGTTTGACTGACTGATGCAATCAAAACTGCACGTTATCGTTCATCAACACGTGCAGCTGCCGAATTACTAACCTCGCAACTGCTAAGTGTCAGAATCAAACTCCCCAAGACGTTGCGGCTGGTATATTTGAAATTTGTCCAGATTTGACCTTTAAGGCAAATGAAATGCTGAAACGCAAACTTATTATTTTTTTTGTTTTGTTTTGTTTTTTTGTTTGCTGCCAACGGCAACTTGAATTCGCTGCTTCAAAGAGTCTTCTTCACACGATAAAATCTGCAAAGCAGGCTCACTGAACCACTGCCAAAAGACAGATAAGAGGTCATCTGTCAGAAATATTAAAAACAATACTACAAGTAGTGATTATGCTGTCTGCCTGCTGATTGAAGCAGGTGATAGCCAGTTAGCTGGAAAAATAATTAGGCTTCTTCAAAGAATTGCTGTATCTTGATCTTTTGAAGAACCTGCCTCCTCTTTGTGTCACAGGATGCTCAAATCGATTACGCACAGCCGAGCTGGCCGATTGAAATGCCAAGCTTTTCTAATAATTTTAGAAAACCCCTCTAGGTCACCTAAAGTTCTCTCATCCATCTGTAATAAACCAAAGAATCTGGAAATGTTCAGTGTAACACAACCACTTGTACAACCTTCACATTGGATGCAATAATGTTTCCTTTTTTCACCCAAAGCTGAAAAACAAACGCATTGTGTCAGATGTTTTTCACGGTGCAGAGAGGTCTTCCTAGGCAACGGCCGATCAGATGTTGGTTCGATTCCCACACGAAACCTAAAGATAGACAGCTAGGCCATTCATACTGATATCGAGTATAATGGGTCTCCTTGACTCATCTGCAGACTCAATCTCCCACAATCCTCCCACAATGAGCGCTCTGCTGAGCCAGCATTCGTCAAAGTCTTACTTTCTGTTTGTGCACCGGTCGTGCGTGGCTCCATGTCAGAGAGATAAATGAGCTGTGATAAACTCAGATAGCTGTAGAGTTTTTTTTTTTTTTTTTTTTTTTTTATGAAGGAAATTCGCACCAGAGGTTCTGGTTGTTCTGACGGATCTGCGCTGTTTTGGAGAATGAATTTGCTCCTCGACTTCAGAGCACTGACGTTTATTGGAATGCTGCTACTAATAATTTTATTTAAATTTTAGTCTTTTTTTTTAGGTTCTTGTGACCTTTATTGAATAGTACAAAGCCAGGAATTAGCGAGGAGAGAAAACGGGGAGGCATGCAGCCTGAGATCGGGAACTGAACCCAGGACAGCCGTGAGCCTCTGCACATGTCGCAACTGAGCCAGCCAGAACCTCCATGTTAGGTTTTTAATCTAGATCTGCCTCGTCTTTGTTATATTTGTTATTGTTTATCTATGATGGTTTGTCAAACTTAGCATTCAAGGCTGTCTGCTCTTACTGATAAAAGCAGATAAGGTTTCAGTTTCAGTTCGATCCTGTTTTTTTTTTTTTTTTGCATATTTATGTGTGGGGATTGCAACTCTGTCATGTTTTTTTTTCCAGTTTTATTTTATTTACCATTATTGAGATTGAGATGTAACAATTGTTTGTCTCTGGAGAAAATGACAATCGGGTATCAGAAGTTAAAGGTTCACAAACACCTCAGTAAATCGTTGTAACAGTATTTAAGTTTTTTAAACACACACACCCACACACACACACACAGACCCTCCCCTCATTTCATTGGCTCACAGGAATCATGGAGGAGAATCATAACAATAAGCTGCTGCCTGAACTTCACTAAAATTACATGGACATGCAAAAAAAGAGAAGCATATTCATCGGCGTCATCTTGAGCTGACAAGACAAAAACAAAAGGCGTTCTGGAGATTTTTACATACGAGACTGATGTACTGTCCCAGTTCTGAGGTGTTTGGGTTTTGGGTTGAATCTCTCTGTGTGTATTTAGATCGTCTCTATGTTTTCCATGTTCCCTGTGTATGCTAGCAGCCGCTTCTCCCATTTCCTCAGTTCAGCTTCAGCTTCAGTTACTTGCCTCCTCTCATAGCTGCACCAAGTTTCTAATTCGCTTCCTGCTCCTTGTTCAGCAACGATCTCTGCTGCGTAAATATCTCTGTCAGAAAAGCTCTTGGTCAGATCCTCCTGTTGTGTATCCCTGTGTTTCCCTCCGGCTGCATGTTTTGGACTCACCTTTTGACTTTAGCTTTAGTGTTTTCTTATTTTTAAGTAAACAGTTGACTTTAATCCGCCTCCTTCCTGCCTCCTTCCTGTGTTTTGGATGCCACAGCAGAAGATACCGATAACCCCCAGATGCTAGCTATGCATCTTAATTACGGAAGCATCTTAATTACAAACACTCTGATGTCTGAAAGGACTTTAAAAACGTCAAACACATTCAGGACTTTGCAACGGCAAAGTTGTAAAGATGCCAGATGGCCACAGCTAATGGTATCTGTTTAAATATTAATGGACGAAACGCTGTAATGTTACGTGCATCACAGTGTTATGCAGGTTTATGTTCACCAGTCAATGTGTGTTTTTACACAAACTCTGCATGGCATTAATTTGAAATGGTAAAGCAGCAAAAATGACTGACATGCTTCACTTCATGACTCTGTTTCATAGTAAGGGAAACTAGTGATGCTGCACGGTGGCACAGTTGGTAGCACTGTTGCCTTGTAGCAAGAAGGACTTGGGTTCGATTCCCGGCCCGGGGTCTTTCTGCATGGAGTTTGTCTGTCTCTGTGTTGCCCTGCGACAGACTGGTGGCCTGTCCAGGGTGACCCCGCCTCTCGCCCGGAACGTCAGCTGGAGATAGACACCAGTACCCCTCTGGACCCCACTAGGGACAAACTGATTGGATGGATGGAAACTAGTGACCAATGTGGCGAATAATAAAAGGAAAATAGCCCAAACTAGTCAGGACCTGTGCTAACACACCTTGCTTCCTCATATTTATCATCAAATAAAATATGATGCAAAAGTCAAGAAAGACTGCAGCTATAAGCTCATCAATTACAATGTACAAATGAGTTTTATGTATGGATTTGGAGTAATACAGAACTAAATCTAAGGTACACACTTCCATAAAGTATATTAACACATCTAGTAAGTGTTGTAGTATTTGCTGTTTTGCTAAAAAGGAAAACAACACTCAAACTTTTTTCTTAGAAGGGGCTGAGTTACCCAGTAGTTAATGTTTTTGCCCTAAATAAGACTAAATTCTTTTTGAAGTTTTTACATTTTTTCTGCTTTTATTAAACAGAAGTGTGTCTTTGAAAAATGTGGCCACAGTATTGAAAATTATGTTGACATACAGTTTGATATTTCGTATCTTGTTCAGCTGTTCATCTTTATCTGTCGGACATATTATCTCATACTTAATTTACAAGATAACATAAACTTGCACACTTTATGTCGTCTTATAAAGTATGTGAGTGTGTTATGATCCTAAGAACATCCGGATGGTTCTTGACGAATCAGATTCAATCAGACGATGACGTTTTAACTTTGGGTCGAACTCGTTTGCTGGGAGTTCTCCTTACATCCACTTCAAAAAAGTTCATCTTTGATCAAAATACTTAATACTTGTCATGTTTGCATTCACTGTACTCCAAGGCTACAGTGATGTCTGCATCAGTGTCATTATTATTCATTAGCAGGAAGTAGACCATTCATATGTTGAGCAGCAGAATGAACCTCACGATCAGGATGTGCTCTCGATTTTACCCATCGTGGTTATGACTCCACATGGGCCCCGTCTGGCCTTGTGAGCAGCCATTTGTACCCGATCGTTCAAGTGTGCTGTGATAAGCGTGGGAACTGCAGAGGAAGCATTGCGTTTAATAAGTTCCCATCGTTTCCTCAGCTGGACGGAGTAGGAGTTCATCTCCCAGTTGCACGCCGATCACTTCTAGAATTGCAAACAGGAACCGATCGCATTGGAGGCCAAAGCTGCATGCTGCTGATGACGATCTTCTCATGATGAGGCAGTAATTTTGTTTTCGTTTTAACTAATGCTCTTGATGTGTCATTCTGCAGAACGGTGGGTTCACTGTGACGTGTTTCTGAATGTCAACGAAAGCGCTGGTCGAGCGCAGGCTGCAGATAGTTTCACGGGTTATGATTTACCCCTCAAAAGGAAGAAAAAAAAAAAACAACCAGAAATTATTTTAAGCGAAACTGTTTCTACTCATGACAAGTTATTTACGAGAAATCACAATGCCAGGTGTCAGATCCCCTGTCAGGTGCAGAGGGGTAAGTAGTAATGTCCTTCTGATTTAGTGCTTATGAGAAATAAAAATTGATGTTGTTCAAATCTACCATCTTATAAAAGCTGTTTTGATCTTAACCTGTGATCTTATTTTGACATTAGTTGTGCTTCTAGACATTTAGTGTTCAGGCCTCAGTGGGATTTGCGTTACTTTTTTGGCGTTAGGGCCCATGTAGACCCAAATATCAGCCGATTTGTCAGTTTATCGATTTGTTTAAAAAAGTATTTGCCTGGCAGAGATTCGTTGTTTTTTTTTTTTTTTTTTTTCTGTATGACTTAAACGTTTGAGATCATCAAAAAACAATAACACCAGACAAGGATAATCTGAATAAACACGAAAGGAGTTTACAAATCATGATTTCATGTAATTAAAGGAGCTTAAAGTATTCAACCACACTGGCCCTATTGTCTCACCCTTGGCAGGAATGGCAACGTGGAGGATTATCGTTTTTAAACTAATACAGATTAATTTTGTTGTTTTGAAGCCATTTGAAAGTGGGAGCCACTTAAGTACGTAAACTTTATTTCTGTAGCAACTTTTACACGTCAGAAACCACAAAGCACTTTACAAAACACATTTAGGATTGTGAAATGATTCCCAACATTCTCTTCCACTTTTAAGAGAGTTGACGTTTCCATCAATTGTGGCGACTTGTGTAGATCCTGACATGGTAAATCAACCCCAGACTGTCATGTTTTAATGTGTAAAGGACTCCCACCCTCCAAGTTCCACTCTAGTCTTGACAGTAATTGTTTATCCAAAGACTCGGAGATGATCAGGATTTTGGACAGATTCTGAAATTGTCCTTTATTTTCTTTTCGATAAATATTTTTGTTTTTTGTTTTTTTCAGAACAATCACCATTTTACCCCAGACTCTAATTTCTTGAATTATGAATCCTTGCGGTAACCAGGAGGCCTGTAGAGCTTTGTTATTTCGGATTGTTTGTGACCTCCTAGATGAGCAGTCGCTGTGCTCTTGAAGTAACGTTTCAAGACTCTTAGGAAGGCTCATTTTTGTTTCCAGTTCTTCTCCTCCTGTAGATAACGGCTCTCGCTGTGGTTCACTGGATTCTCAAAGCCGTAGAAACGGCTTTGTAACCCTTTGCGAAGTTGGCAGTGACTTTGTTTCTGATTTGTTCTCGAATTTCTTCTGATGTGTTGCTTTTCCCAAACTATTCTTTTTAAGTGATTGCTTTAGCCAGGAGTTCGTCCAGTAATGAGGCCCATGTGGGGGTCACGAAACTGAAACAATGTTGTGATTTAAAAAGGTTGCAGCTTGTTTCCAGGTTGTTTTGGATGCTTTTTTCCCTTGATAAAATTACCATTTTCATTTAGTAACTTTATTTGGTCAATTGTCTTTCTCTGATGGCAAATTTAGTTTGATTTCAAACATTTATGTGTCACAAGCCGAACTTTAAAATAATCTGTAATTTGTTTCTGACCTCACGGGCTTCATCGGTTCAGTGGGTACATGTTTGTTTGTGCGCAGAAGGAACAGTCCTGGGGTGTGATGCTGTCGTGTTTGGCTCATTAGGTTTGTTTCTGTTTCTGAGATGAGGGAGTTGATATTTCATATTGACACAAGAACTGTGTGTGTGTGTTTGTGTGTGTACCAGTGACACACTAATCTGAAAAACTGTATAAAATAACCCAAATACAAATAAAAAAATTATTCATCTCTACAAACATAGTTAAGTGTAACTTCTGACAAGAATAAATGAACTATAAATGAGTTATTGGGTATTAACACAACATTCTGAAAAACTGTAATCTTACTTTTTTTTTTTTTTGTCATGGTGCAGTTACTTTTTTTTCTCTCGGAGATCTAAAACAGAAATCGGGCCACTTGCCTCAGTGCTCAAAGCATAATCAGATCTTTTGTCAGGAAACATTGCATAATTCTCCTTCAACAAGACAATTTTTCATTTTTAAAGAAGTGCTTTTACTGCCGTTTTATTTCCCCAAACCCAGACAGTCAAGTCTGGCTGGCCTCTTTTGAGTCAAATCTTTCTCCACAACTATGCCAAAAATGCACTCGCTTGATTTCTGTTGTTTACATGAAGCTTGCTTTTTTATGATAAGCCTAAGCCTGTGTGGCTAAATGACATTTGAAAAGGTTAAATGTTGTCTGCATGGAGGAGATGTAAAGGTATTTTTTTATCTCAGCAATGTTAGGAATTTTTGTTTCCACAGCACTGTAACCAAAAATGACCTACGAGGAGCCACGGCGTCTTTTACCAATTTAAACTGGGCTGAAGCAGTAGTTGTCAGACTTTTTAAGTGTTTTTGCTTTTCCAATTGAATTTGGCTGCATTTTCAGTAATTTTGTAGCCCAAGATATGACACTTTTCAGAGGAATTTTCCTTTGTCTGTAAAGTTCTTTAACGATGTTTTCGAACATAATAAAAATACACGAACTACTGACGTAAAAGGAAACAGTAATGCCCGAACTACTGAGCACATTTGAATAAAAATCGCAGTGTCTAACTGAAAATAAAATAAAAAAGTACATGTTTAGGCCGCACTTGTATATGTCTGTGTTGTAACATGAGATATTTAAATAGAAATATTTTTTCCACTTTCAATGAAATGTGTATCAAATATGCTTTGTGGGATGAGTTCCTGTAACACAACTTAAAAAAGCAATACAGTAGTCTACGTGTAAAGTCAACATTTTGAGTCAGCAACGTGAAAGTGAAGCGGTTTTCACCTTTACACCAATAAAACATTCCTGCAGCCTGTTGTTGATCATGTCCATCCCTACAGTATGTCTATGTTCTTATGGCTTCCTAAAGCCGGATACTCCACTATGATCCAAAGCTCAAATTATCTCAAAAAATGGCTTCTTGAGTGAGTTAGCTACACTTACCTAGCCTCCATAGTCACCCGGTCTCAAGCCAACAGGGGGCATTTGGGTTGAGAACTGATGCTGTGAACAAATGTCAAAAGGAAACAAAATGTCTGAGGACCTTTTCTGGAATCTATGCCATGAAAATTAAGATTCCCCGTTTACATGGCTAAACCGTAGCATTTTTGTTGCAGTCCAGACACTCGTTTACGCGACACCAGAATGTCTCACAACGGCATTATCTGAAACCAGGTCTCCGAGTGAAACTTTTCCGTATCAACCCCGCGTGGATGTGTGAAAGTCTGTAGGGTTTGTTCTATGCTTGCATGGAAATAAAACAACAAAAACAAACGCGGCTAGAATTGTGCTACTTAACCTGTTCAGTTTGGCACCGTCTCTGATAAGGAACACATTACATATCCACTTTGTTCATGGCAGATGGAGATGAGTTACTGTTTACCATGAGGTGAAAGTTAGCGAGGTGGAAGCTAAGGATCAGTGACATTCTAAAATCACAGCACCATGTAGTGGCCTGGCATGGCGACTACAGCTGACTCGAGTCCAAAAATATTGTAAATCTCCAAGCAGCAGCCAAAGCCTAAAGTTCTGAAGATAAAAAGGGCTCCAGCCTGGTATTACATAGTGTACGTAATGAAGAAGCCATTGGCTGTATAGTCCAGTAGAAAAGGGCCATTTAGCTGCCGGGTAGATGGAATAATAAACACTTTTTAGAAAAGAAGTTACATTTCTTTCTTTTTCTGTTATTCCCCATCATCTAACAACATATCAAGCAAGCTTCTGAACAAGCCCAACTTAGAAACAATCCTTTAGGGGACTCTGGGAAAGGAAACGGTCTTGATTTGACTGGTTGGAGTGGGGTCAGCCCATGACTCGCTTTCCCAGGCTTTCACATAATCATCCCATAATCTCAAGGATGCAACAGACTTCTCGGTCCTGTGTGTACTGCAGTTATTTGAAGTGTCTTAACTCCTAAATATATAATTAAACGCAATCTTCAAGCAGTAACATTAAAACCTTGTACCTCCCGTTAGATTTGTGCCATTCTCATGCTCCCCGTGATGGTATATGTAGAAGTAGAGCCACATAGGAGATATTTTTTTTTTTTTAGAAAACAAATGATGTTGAGTGGTGTGAAGCTGAAAGCAGGAGATGATTAGTGTGTGTGTGTGCCTGTTTTAGAAGTTGGCCAGTCATCAGTAGAGCTCTAAGAGCAGTGAAGGAAGTGGTGGTTACAGATGACTCAGCCAAGCCATGCATTTCAGTTTTTCTTTCCCCACTCTCGCTCTTTTTCTCCTCCCCCTTTCATCATGCTCTCCTCTCTACATTCTATTCATTCCTCTTTTCTATTCTGGATCTACATTTTCTGTCTTACTGTCACTCTTTCACTCTGTAACCCCCCGACTATGTTTTTTTTCCCTATCTTGCTGTGATTCTTCTGGGTCTGTTGGAGGCATCTCTTAGTTTGTGCTTTGAGCTGTGCTGTGTGTCTGTGTGAGGTGAATACTCAGCAATGTGAGTGGGAAGGTGGCTGGCTTCCTTCAGAGTGATTAAAACATTCATTCTCTCTTCTTTTTCCCTTCTTTCTCCTCTCTTCTCAGTGTTCACTGGCGACTTTCTGATGAAGAGGAGGATGAAGGGAGACAAACTGGTAAGTGAAAGCAAGCTGAGCTTTACTTCAGCCATTACTGACGTTTTCTGTTTGAAAATCAGAGGAGGTGGGCAGACTCTAGGGAACCCCTCATATTTTAACTTTAATGACTGCTTTGCACTCTCAGCTGTGGCTCCAGTGTTTTGTTGCCGTTTTCCTACTTCAGGTGGTCAAATCAAAAAGGCTTCAAAGAAAGTTATAACCTGAGCGACAGCATAAGGCTTAAAGCAGGAAGAAATAAAGATCTGGACGGAAAATATAAAGCGTTTTCTCATCTTTGATGATTTTAACTCTCGCTACTAGAGACTTATTCTTTTCTCTTTAATCTTAAAGCACTCTTTAAATAGATCACCCTGATTGGTTTTCATTCAACAGATGTGGTGTAAAATAAAAAGCACAATTCAATGTATTGTAGCAAAGTACTGAAAATAGCACAAGTGAGGTAAAATTGGATAATCACAGCTGGGGACAGGAACCGTTTTTAGCGTGTTGGTGGCAGGGCTGGCTGTGGCGAACACTGGCTACTTTTCCCACTTGTCCTGTGACCGGCTGCTCTAAATTTAGTCGCTCAATCATATGGTGATGCTCTGTCCGCACCTCGAAGGGCTAAAGTGAAAGCGTATGTGTTAGATGTCTTGGTGATATTGCAGCAGCTGTCCTCACAATAAAAAGAACATGATCAAAGAAGTACAACTCGGGAGCGATTTATGTACAGAAATGAATCTTTTAGTGGTGTTGGTGAGAGTTTCACAGTCTGTATCTATGCGCATCTTATCCGCAAGCTGTACCGTAAAAATAAAGAAACACAAGCTCCAGGTTTAGAGGGTGAACTAGTTGCCTGGAGTTGACTTTAGATTCTTTACTCTCATGTAGTTTTGTGAGAATGTGTAAGGCACACAGTGATGGATCAATATGAAAATCATGGTCCATTAGCTCCTGGAAGTTACACCATCAAATTTGAATTTGCGTTAGCGATTCTGTCTGATGGGAAAAAAATGAATGCATGAACGTATGAAAATATGAACGTACGTCAAGGACAGTATGTCTTTGTTTTTTCAAAATCACCATATCTGACCAGACCCTCTCGCAGTCCTATTGGAGCTTATCTCGAGCGCCTATTAGCTTTACTGTATGTTTTATGTAATCATCAAAATCTCTTAACGAGCATAACTGACAAAACTAAAAATTGCTAAGACCTGTAAGGATTTCTACTACTTGGTGTTCTTTTTTATTTTATTCTTGGTAAGCTAAAGTACTATTGTGAAACTACATGCCTTCTTAAGCTTGGCACAATGCTGGTGTTAGCTACCTTAGTGCAGGCTGTACAGCACGTCTTGTTCCTGTTAGCTAGTTGAAGCAGTTAAAGGTAATGCTAATGCTATCTCAAATGTTCCCTCCAACATTTGACTCTGGTATACAATTTAACTCTCTAATCCAACAAGTGGCAATAATGCACTGACATGTTAGCTTAGCAATTTACGTACTTTGAGTTGGTAAAGTAGGTTCCAGCCGTTTGGGCGTCCCTGGCTGATGTATTTACCAACGCTTCAGTCTTTCCTCAAAAATTAGAGCAATGTTTGTTCGCCATCTTTCTGTTCTAAAGTACAAGAGGGAGCTGGCTGAATACAACTAAAACAATAACAGTCAGAGTACTTTAAATCTGAACTATGGTAAAGATGTTAACTTTTTTTTGTTTTTTTTCCAAACCATGTTCATGTTGAGTCCAGAAAATTAATCAGAAAATTGCAATGCTCTCAAATTGCTGCCTCCTGCAACATTAGCTTGCTTAGCTAATGTCAGAAACTACTTGGCTAGCTACCTTAAATGATGTACTGAGGCTACATGTTGTTGATTCAGAGTTTATGATTAGACATATGCAGACACCTCAGTGTCACTCACTGTATGTCAACATTATTGTGTACCAGCGTAATAATTAGATTTTCATGAAATCCCGTCAGTCTCTACCTGCTTTTCCTTGCTGAGTCATGAGATGCTGGTGCCTGTCTCTTGTGGTCATTGAGTGACAGGCTGGGTACTACCGGACAGGTCGCTAGTTTTAGATAAGATGATAATTAAAAAGTCACTGCATCGATACAGAGCGTTTGTTCACTAATACTACTTTTGTAATAGAATTCTTTGTATTTACTGGCAATTGGTCAGTTTTGAAAGTAAATTGCTGGCAACTCAGTGCCTTCTCAGGTGTTATATTGTAGAAAGCGTTTGGACAACATGCATTTAATTTAATAATCATTTTACAAAGAAAGTCCAAGATGTTAACATTAATATTAATTTTATGATATTTATTCTGTTTTGTCTAGTTTTAAGCACATCATAAGTTCAGTTTTTTTAGTCGCAGCATCTGTAGAACCACTTGTGCAAGTAAATGAGATTTATTCTTTTCTCCTTCTTTTAAATTGATTCGAGAGCCTTTAACCACAATGGTTTCATTAGTACTCTGAGAGATTTACAGTCTTTCTTCTGGAAAGAGCTGAAGCTGAAAAAAGGAAAACAGTTTGGTTTCTTTTGACAGAGAAACAATTATTTAACCTTTCAGTTTCTTAGAAATGTTATGTGTATGGAACCTTTTTAAAAAAAAAAAAAATCAGGATGGAAATCTTTTAAGTAACACAGCTGTAGTTACAAACATATAGGAGTTCATTTATTCAAGTTTTGACCTGGGTTATAAATATCGAAACCTTGATCACAGTGAAGTAACCAAAACCGCCAGCTAACACTTTACAGAACAAATTGCTGAGCAAGCTAAAAAACTGCACAGATGTCAATATGCCAGAAAAGTTTGCAATAGACGAGCAGCAAAATTTTGTACAGTGTAAGGGAGGGTTAAACATGGGGGCAATGGGTGCACCATAGATGCTGCAAGCAAACAGGCCTAAATACCCCAAATATTCAAAATTAGGGGTATGTAACTTTGATTTTTGTTATTATTTAATATTTCCTTTCTAGTTGTCAATGCCTTTCTACAAATGTAATACGACAACAGCGCATCAACGAAGTCTTGCCTTGAAGGCATTTTATGTCACATTTGTCTCAAATCAGCGTATTTCAGCCTACAGATTGGTCAGAAGAACACAAAGGAAAAAAAACCATCTCTAATCGCTTTCTCTTTACTCCTTCAGACACTCCCTTCGTAATGGATGACTGTCATCCATTTACAGAAATTGATAATTTTCAGTTTCTGCAAATTATCTTTGAAAGACTAACACACACACGCACACACACATTACAGCTACAAAACACACCCACACCCACCCATGCCAGCCTTGTTCCACCAAGGCCCCCCTCCTCCCGCCAACCTTTACGGTAACTGCATGTTTTTGTCATCTGTGGGCCTGGATGAAGTGATGATGCTAGTTTTGGTATCAAGTCCATGGCTGTGCCTCTCCACACCGAGAGATACTGAGAGTAGTGCAGCGTGGCGAGGCGTGGGAGGGCTGTGACAGAGATGACTCAGCTCTCTCTGTTGCCGGGCAGAGAAATGCTCTCCCACCCCCATGCAATACAAGAAAAAAGAAAAAAAAGTTACTTGGTTCATCTGTCACCCTTCACTGTGGAGACACCAAAGCTGATTGTTTTACTACGAAATCGTAATCGAACAGGATTGGAAGTTGATGTTGTCATGTCAACTTTATTGTTGTTGCATATTGATCGATAAATTAAATGTTATGTAGTGATGACGTCAACTGTAGCCATTGATAAAACCTAAATGTCCTAAGGTGTCTAATTACTGACACAACATCTAGGAAAACTCTTGGTTGGACTGTAAAACTTTATAGTTTTTTTTTTTTTTACTTGAAGCAGGGACTCATATCCTAACATATGCTGGGTTCAGAATAGCCCAGTTATTTTCTTTCCTCTCACAGTCCTGCTGTAACCATGGAGCAATCCCATCATGGTGTAATTTAACACTTTAACACTTTACTGTTTGATCTAATGCACAGGATCAGTATTTCGACATGAAGCAAATTGTGCCAAGACAGGCACCAATCAGATTTTTAAAAAATGATACTAATTTCTGTTTTTTCTTTGAGGTCCAATGAGAAAATTAACGGATGTTTGGACGATTGATTAGTTTTTGTCTACTGTTGTCTGCCCTACTAATGGTTCAAATCCCTACCAAAGAGTGAAATAAAAACACAGTGAAATATTTTGGTCCTTAGTTTAACCCTGCATAAAACATATTTGGAAGAAACAAAGACAACCTATTAATATATAATAAAACCTCTAAGAACCAAAATATGAGTACAGTAAACAAAACTTGAACTTGATACATGAACTTAACACTGCATGTAATTAATCAGGTTTTTGTTCTCCTCATAACATTTCTTGATTAAAATGTCAAAAGTTAATAATAACAATGTTAAATAAAATATAATTGCAAGTAGATTCACACAGTGCTTCTTCGCTATAGTGATTTTGCATCCAAGTGTGAGTTTTAAACTTATGACACTAACTTGCTCTGGTTGATATTCAGGTAAAAGCCTAATGCTATCTTTAGTAATTTATTCCCTACTGACATTAACATTGTTGGGAACATCACCTTGTAATTTCCTATTTTATCCAGTGGAAGATGTTCAGTATAATCAGGTTGTTGTAGTTCAGTTTGTCTGTAAACTGTAAACTAACGGTGCTTGATTAACGTTAATCATCTCCTCGTCCAACAGCTTGTGGGCTGTATTTGTGTTACAGTGGTATCCCAAAGCTGTTTCTTGTTGTTGAAGTTTTTACCGTGACCACATTAAACTGCAAAAAAACAAACAAAAAAAAAAAAAACAAAGAGAGAGAGAAAGCTTTAAAACAGACAGACATCTGTGTCCACATTTAAGGGAATAATTATGCTTACTCTGCAAGAATAGTTGCACATGATGCTGTTTTTGAGGTATAAATAAAAACCTTCACAGCACCAGAAAGAGTCTGTAACGCTGATGTCCAAGTTCAGTCCCTTTAAGGGCCTCTATCCTGTGTGTTTTAGTTCTTTTCCTGGCTCAACACACCTGAATGAATGAAATAATGGCTCCCTAACTGAGTAATTTGATGACATGTCGATGAACATTTGACTCGTCTGTTCAGACACACACATCTAAAACTGTAGCAGGACATTGGACATCCATGTTCTTTAAGCTACACAACTCAAACTCGCTTTGATTTTACTTAGCCAAATAACGTCACACACACCAAGACTAGAAGTGAAACTGAGCAATTATTTTTGCTATTAGCATAACACATATTTTCAAATGTTTAAAATTTCACAAAGAAACATTTGAGTTCCTTCTTTAAGCTGAGTCGGCCAGTCTTGCAAATGAGTGGCAGTAATTTAATGGAAGACGAGCCAGTTTTCATCAGCGCAGACAGAAAGTCTGCATGGTGTAGCAAAGTGTGGAATTGGGTCTTTGCTTCGACAAATGTGCTGCACACATAATTTAGTTGTAGTGGTGTATATGCGTAGTGTATGCAACACATCAGAGTTGCAACACTTTGAATTTCTCTAATTGCCCAAAACAGTCTGTGGCAGACTGAAATACTGATCAGAATGCATTTGCTGAAGTAGAAAGCAGTAAATAAGGAGTATTTGCTTAAAGTTTATACTTCTATTTCATTAAAAATGCAAAATGGATGCACAAAAGTGTGTCTGAACACTTTTTTTTTTGCATCTTACAGAGCTTTATCTTAATTTTTTGGCTCTAGTGGCCTTTATTTGAGGGTAGTTTGACAGGAGGGAGGATTGTGTGTGTGTGTATGTGGGGGGGGGGACATGCAGCAGGTGTCGCCAGGCTGGGAATCGAGCCTGTGACCACCGGCATGAGGACTAAGGCCTCAATGCATGGGTTGTGCTTTGCCCCTCCGCCACCACAGCACCCCAGCTTTATCTTATTT
>NW_015114189.1:160158-160585 GCF_001443285.1 Poecilia latipinna | reverse complement strand
TAAACAACTGTTGGAAGATGTCAGTGATTTTAGTGAAACTTAACAATACAGCAGTGACAGGCAGCGGTCTATATGTTTCCTAACTGTGGCTAAAGCAGCTGCTAGCTGGTTTACTCTCCGATCGGAGACTGGGTCCTTTAAATACAGTTGGAGAATGGTAAATTGACAATGACTTATAACTGTTATCTAACACGTAAACACTGGTTTATAAAATACAGAAAGTGAACCTCTAAACGTTACAGCGCTGACAGAGAGTATATTTTTTCCTAAATGTGGCTAAAGCTGCTGCTAGCTGGTTTACTCATGATCGGAGGCTGGTTCCTTTGAATACAGTTGGAGAATGGAAAGTTGACAATGACTAATAACGGTTATCTAACACGTAAACACTGTTTTATAAAATACAGAAAGTGAACCTCTAAACGTTACA
>NW_015114189.1:152494-156423 GCF_001443285.1 Poecilia latipinna | reverse complement strand
GACAGCGAAGCAGAGTGGCAAAGAAAAAAAATCAATGGAGCCTTTTTTTTTTTGTTTTTTAGTCATGTATTACTCCTGATTTCTGAATTATTCTTCACCTTTTATAGTAAATGCTGTTTCATAGTAAAAAAGAAATCTGTTAGTTTGATTCTAAAATGTTCAAACATGTGTTGAACATTTCTACAAGGAATAAATATAAGCAACTTATTCATTTTCAAATATAATACTCTCCAGATTTCAAGTAAGACATTACAGTTAAATAAAATGATTATGATTGGAGGCTTAACTTTAATCAATCAAACCAATTTGCTCAGGAATAAATTAAATACTTTAGTAAACCAAACATTTTACATCTAGATATTACCTGTTTGAATAATATCAGTGTTTCCATTCGTTGGGGAAAGCTAGCAAGAGTTTTTATAACAATGTGCCGGGAGTCAGGCGTTCTCTCCCGGTATGACAAACCTGGAGCGCCCGGCCAGCTGACAGCTGGCGAGGGGATTTGGCTGTTAATACAGCGGGAGCAGACATGTCCGAAAATGTTGGAGTAATATTGCAATTAGGTTATGTTTTGGTGAACCGAGCATATGTTTGAGACTTACACACTTACATTCTCGCCTAAAAACATTGTACCAAATTACGTTGTGTCATTTAAAGTGTAATGTAGCAAAACAATTTGCTGCTTTTAACCGCCATTGCCACTCTGCTACCCTAGCCTAGTTTGGACCCACAATGAATTATGGGATATGGTGGGTCATGAAGGATACACTGGACCCATCCTTCAAATCTGGGGAAAAGGAGGATGCATTTGGAGGACGCATGTGAAGGAGTCTTCGAATTCGGACAGGCCTTGTCACCATGCTATGACGTAATCAGCCTACAAATCGGTCCTTCGAAAGATGCAGACCCTGAATTTGGACACAATTCTAGTATCAGTATTGGACCAAAGAAAAGAAGGCAGTTGCAAGCCTTTAAAATTGTGACACTTTTGATGGGTCAGATAGACTCAAGAAACTGTAACAGCAGGTGCACAGGAGGTGATGTACTGGTGAACCATCTGGACAACAGTATTGCCAAATCAGCATTTTACACGTACTTCAACAAACCCGCTGTCATCTGGACAAAGCAAGCAGCACTGTGAGGATCATGTTTGTGATTTCTTTTGTGCATTTAACACAATTCAGCCTGATCTACTCTGTGAGAAACTCCAGAAGACAAAGGTGGAGGCCTCAACAATTACCAGGATCTATGACTACCTCACAAACAGACTGAAAGACTTTGTGTCTAACCAGGTGGTCAGCAACACAGGAGCACCACAGGGCACTGTACTCTCACCATTCCTTTTCTCTCTCTGTACATCTCAGACGTCCAGCACAAGTCTGACTTCTGTCGTCTACAGAAATACACAATTGACTCTGCAGTTGTCAGGTTTATCAGAGATGGACAAGAGGCTGAGTCCAGAGAGCTGGTGGACCGCTTTGTGTTAAGGTGTGGGAACAATCATCTCATCTTAATCGTGAATAAAACAAAGGAGATGATTGTAGATTTCAGGAGGAACAGGGTTAGATCAAATCCTGTTTCCATCATGGGAAAAGAACTGGAGGTGGTTAAGGAATATAAATACCTCTGTGTTCATCTGGACAACAGACTGGACTGGAGACACAACAGTGAAGCGACAGAGCAGACTGGACTACAGACAGACTGTGGAACCTCTGGAGATGATGATGCAAAGAAGGAATCTTCATAAAATCAAGAAAATTATGGACAACCCTGACCATCCTCTTCACGATACTGTCTTGAGAAAACAGATTTTCTTCAGTCAGAGGCTTCTTCACATTTGCTGTAATATAGACGACTAAGAGATCTTTCCTGCCAACAGCCTTCACCATCTGCAATAACTCTTTGAATAAGTGAGTTACAACAACATTTAATTTCCCTTTGGTATTAATAAAGTATTTTTTAATTTTGAATTGAATTTGAAATGAATTAAGGCAATGCTGTTACAGGAGCAGATAGATTAATTAAAGCCATCCTGCTTTCACAGATCCAGATTAACTACTGTATTATTTTTGCATTACTACTCTATGAATTGTGTTTTAATTGTACACAAGTATCAGGTTTTACCTGAGAAGTGCTTACATAAATGAATATTCCCTCCTCACTATTTAGACAGATAATAGCTTACTGTACTGGTTATTACTCCATGAAGAGCAGAATGACCAGTAATACTATCATGCACAACACAAACTGCTGCAGATCAGTGGATAAGATGGCTTTCACATGTGCCAATTGGGCAATCATCCAAAATTCAGGAAATTTGTTCAGATTTGCTGCGGACCCATAATTAATGCTGCAGAACGTAACTTTTACAAACATATGCAGGCTATGTACTGGTGAACCAGCTGTAGCTTATAGCAACAAGCAAGTGAGAGAATGTGAGTATGAGAGTGACTGACAGCATTAAGACCCTCCTCCTGGCTCTGATTGGTTATTTCTGACTGAGTGATGAATTTCTGCAGTTAGTTCTAGGAGCAGTGGCAGAAGGCAGAGGAGCCATAAATTGTACTCTAACGACATAATAGTTATAATGTTAAATAAGTAAAAACCATATTTTTTAAATAAAAAATATATACTGCAATTTAAAAAAAAAAGAAGGAAGGTTTTTTTTTCTATGCTGTAACTGAAGGGAGAACAACTGCACACTGGTGAAAACAGGGGAACATTGCTCTCATCTTCAGGACTTGATCTTGATTTGTGTTTGCTTCATGAATCCAGAGCAGAAATACAATGAAGAGTGGCAGTAAAACATGTGCAAAAATGGAGGAGATTCTCCCTGAACAAAGTCTCTTTGCTGCCACACTCACAGTTCTCTGTGCTCAGGCTGCAGCACACAAACAAGCAGCTAAATACTTTGAATACATACGGTCGCATTTCATGCCCTGGTGTATCAGCCCGTACAGGAGGGAGCCGCAGTGGTCACAGAAGGTGGGGCTGGAATAGGTGTGGACCCGAAACTTGTGTTTACTGCGAGGATCCTGGAGGAACATAAAGAATCAATCAATCAAGTTTATTTGTACCGTACATTTCAGTAACAAGGCAGTTCAATATGGAGAGCCATTTCAGCCAAAATTAAAATGGGTGAAATAAATAAGCAAATGAGTAAAATAAATAAATAAATAACAAAAATGAGTGAAATAAATAAAAAATGAGTTAAATAATTGACATTTTTATTCCCATTTATATTTGTTAATTTAAATGTTTTATTCCTAGATTAATTTAACCATTTTTATGTTCCCATTTTTGTTTGTCCAATTTTAATTTTTCCCTTTTTGTTGACCCATTTTTCATTTATCCCTTTTTTATTAATCTATTTTTCATTTCATTTAACCACTTTTCAATTTTCCGTTTTCCTTAACCCAAATTTTTATTTATTTATTTTTAATATTATCAATTTTTCAATTTCCCATTTTCATTTATCTAGTTTTCATTTATCACTTTATCCCTTTTTCATTAATCCAATTTTCAATCTCCCAGTTTAATTTATAAATTTCTCATATTTCTCTTTTTTATTTAGCCATTTTTCCTTCAACTATTTTTCATTTAACATTTATTTGAAAAATGTATAATTTTCCCATTTTCCAATTTCCCTTATTCATTTGGTATTTCCTTATTTTCTTATTTATGGGTTAGGGTTAATATGATAATGAGGGGCGGGGTCTTCAGACTACAATGGCAGCCTATTGGTCGATTAGATACAACTGCAGCGCAGACCTTTTTCACGACAACTGGAAGCTGCATCTGAAAGGGCTGGGGTGCTTCCTGTTTTTGTGACTGTAATTCACATAGATATAATATATCTTATATTATGTCTATGACAGTGGTTCTTAACCTTTTCTGAGGTACCGAACCCACCAGTTTCATATGTGCAT
>NW_015114189.1:144168-147906 GCF_001443285.1 Poecilia latipinna | reverse complement strand
GGGGATACATCCTGAACCTGTCAGCAAGGTGGTGGTGCGGAAGTCCAAAACTATGGGGAAAAGATATCTGCACTCCACACTTTACAGAGCTTACACAGGTATAACTTTTGGTTTATTTTTTTATACTTATGTTTCCTTTGTCAAAACTTTATGATTCTTATGATTTTGTCACTGGGATCTGGACCACTTCCAGATCCCAACATCCTGGCATCAGGAGAAAACCTACGCCAGCTGGAGTCCCAACCACTTACTGCTCTTGTCCTAGATGGTATTTCAAATTTGGAGCTGGTTCCATCCAAATTTGGGTCTGTGCCACAGGGCTCACCAATGTCTCATCAGTGCCCACCTGAGAAGTCCTCTGGTAGCATCATTCTGCACCATCATTCTGCACCACATGACTCCAGACTTCCCTTCTCTTCCTTTGATGCTGCATAGTCTTTTGTATATGTGTTTTGTGCCCACACTCTGTCAACTTATGCACCTTCAGTCTCTGCAAGTGTCACTGGAAATGTCTTATGAAATATAGGCCTGAACAAGAGGGCAGTCCAGATGTCCTGCATGGGTACAACTTTGACAACCAAGACTTACTGCTTGCCATTTCCGTGATGCTTGCAGAGGAAGAGCAGAGGAGTAGTCTGCTGCCAAAGCACTGGCAGCTCAGATGATCAGGGGGTCCACTAGACAAACTGCCGCCATGAAGCGTGGTCTGCAGATGGAGTCTGAGGTGCTGGCAAACTATGCTGAGATGTTGAGGGTCAACGTCCTCCCTGTGGGATTCACTGTTAGCCCTGACACATCATATCTTGGTGCAACTCCAGTCCGTTTGGACTGGTTGAGGTAAAAATCAGTATGAAGAATGATGTGTCTCAGGTTGCTCACATCCAGGTTCAGGATGGCCATGCTATTTTGAGGCGTTCATACGCATACTACTGGGAGGTACAGGGTTAGCTGGCAATCACCGGATTACACCATTCCAATGGTATAACAAAGTCTCACCATTGGAATGGTGCGACTTTGTTACAGACACGCTAACAATAATAACTGTTGAGCGGGTGTGGTGTGATGAGTCTTTCATAGATTAAATGAAATCTAAACTGGACTTATTTTGCTTCAACACCTTCATTTATGTGTTCATGTCAATGCAATAAGAATTATAAAATGTGTAACTTAACCTTTTGTTCCTTTGCATTTCAAATATCCAATCTCAAGCTGTGTGAATCACTGTAATTAGTTCTTACTCATAAAACATACGCAGGTGTGCAAATTTCTTTGAAAGGAGGTTGCATAATTTATGAAAATTTGTTTTCTTAACTGCAGTTGTCTTGTAACCTGTTTTAAAAATGCTTCTTCTTAAGGTTGTCTTAAGTATTTGCAACTATTGTTATTTAGATTTGATATTCATTTGCAGCATAATTTAAATCAATGTATGGTGTACAATTATAAAATATTAAATAGTTAAGGGCTTTTTGTTTTTGCCAAATATTGTAAATTGTACTTGATTTGTTTTCCTTGCAATTCAACTTAAGCAAGAAAATACAAAAGAAATAGTACAGTATGCTGTACTATTTAAATAAAGAAATCCCTCCATGGTGATACCACGATAGAGAGCGTTCATTTTATAGCATTAACATCGGTGCTGTAAGGTCCGGTATGAAACGGGGGTGATGGAACAACACAACACTTTTAAATTTCAATAATCAGACTGCAGAAATTGTTTCCGTTGTTTTAAAAGGTTTATGTCAGTCTGTCTTTTCCCCATCGATACGCTTCCCGACTGCCCTGCACCTTAGGGGGTTAAAAAAAAAAATAGACGCCCACATTGAGCAAAACTCTGAAACAGGAGAACCGGGACATAAAACGGAGCGACGAACTAGATGTGAATTATGGCATAAAAACAAAGAATCCGACGTTGAACAGTGAAAAAAATCAACACATGATGTGAAACATGACAATTAGGCGGCGCAGCAGGTGATGAGTGAAGATGGTGAGCGATGGTAAACGATAAAATAAATCTAGCAACAGGAAAGAAACCAATGTGGACATAGCAATAAACCAAGAGAGGATAATACTAATCAAAGGAAACTAAATGGAAATGAATGAAGAAGAAAATGCAAGAATAAACTAAGAAACTAAAGTAAATACAGAGGAATAAACTGGTATGGCAAGACCTTTAGAGCAATAATTAATACAGAGACTGTATGGCAAGAATAGGGGGGTGAGGGACCTGGATAAAGGCTAGGGGGCCGCTGGCCCAAAAAAGGTTGAGAAACACTGGACTAGACATTTAAATAACTTTTACATAGCACTACAACAATTAACATACAGAAATAATTTAGTTTGCAACACAAAATGGGCCTTGATAATTTGCCAAAACACAACAGCTGTGCTAGATTTGATTGACTATTAAGAGACAACAGAAAATCCCAGATGTGGGTAGCACTTAACTCTAGCGCAGTGGTTCTTAACCTTTTTTGAGGTACTGGACCCACCAGTTTCATATGCGCATTCACTGAACCCTTCTGTAGTGATAAATAAAATATGATTTTTTTCCCCCAAATTCAAGACATAGGGGTGCCCCAACTAGAGTCTAGTTGGGGCACCCCATGATCACCTGCATGTCTGTAGTGTCAGATATTGTCGAGGGACAGGTAGTTGTCAGAGCTAGATGCTTCAGATCCATGAAGAAAAATTAGGAACCGCACAAGCTGCAGGTTTGAAACAGTCAGAAAGCAGGTGGGCTCTTGTTCGTTAGTTCGAGTTTCTGTTCATATTTTACAGAAGAACTTTCACGTAGGACTTCTGGACTACTAGGAGCTTATTCTAACATCTTCCTGTTCAGTGGTTCCTATTTGTTTTCTGTTTCTGTTGCAACAGTCTGTCTGTTTTTCTGCTGCTGTTGAAGCTTAGCTTCAAACTAGAATCTATTACTTGTATAAAGCTAAACATGCTATTGATGTATATATGTGTTACTAAAAACGGTTGTCTATTTTAGATATCACTGGGTGTTGGAAAAGAAAAGGCTGAATTATTGGATTATTCCTGTAGCTGTGCAGCTGGTAAAGGCTTTTGCAATCATGTAGTTGCACTTCTTTACCAGACTGCACACTACTCCCAACTCCAGCTGCCAACTGTTCCTCCTGCACAAGCAACTTACAAAGATGGCACAGCCCAAGAACACAGGTAAGAAAAAAAGAGTGGAACACATTGTCCTATGGTACGTGATATCCTATCATATACTAAATATACTACATATACTAAATTACATATACTGTCATATGATCTTAAAATAACAATACTATACTTATGTAGACAATTTATTCCTCCTTTGATTGTGTTGCACAGCCATTTATGTTCCTTTCCCACCTGTATTTTATAATTGCCATATAAAGTTTGTTGTAATCTCAATATCACTTGTGTCAAATATAATTACTCTCAGAATTTGTTTGGAATATTTCTTGTTTGTAGCCAATGGAAAAAAATACAGGCTCAACTGCAATCAATTAGTTTTATATGCAAGTTGGGTAAAAATCTAAACTCTGCCAAATCAGTCCCATTATGTCCTAACAAACTGCTCACCCATCCCTTTATTTGTTCTTTAGTTTGACATATCTTTCTGTGTATGTCTTGTAAGGGGATACATCCTGAACCTGTCAGCAAGGTGGTGGTGCGGAAGTCCAAAACTATGGGGAAAAGATATCTGCACTCCACACTTTACAGAGCTTACACAGGTATAACTTT
>NW_015114189.1:139252-141234 GCF_001443285.1 Poecilia latipinna | reverse complement strand
AACCCCTGGTTAAGAACCCAGGTTAAGAACCACTACCCTAGCGATTGCTCGCTCTACAATGATCGACAGCCGAGCAATGGTGTGAGTCTCCTGTGTCTCTTTCTTGCTGAACTGGCCAGGATGCCTAAATGGTGGAATGGTGAGTTTGGCTCCAACTTCATGAAGGAGGTCTTGAATGAGGAAGCCTTCATCCACCATGACTTTGTCTCCCGGATTAAACAGAGTAAGGTTTCCACTGACTTTAGTTATTTCTTTGTCTGAGATGCAGCCTGTACAATGCTGAAATAAATGTCACCAAGTCACAGGGAGCAACTCCGATCAGCCCTTTCAGAGTGGTGTGGTTCTTGTAGGCAGAGAACGTTTTAGACGGTAAGGTGAGGGATGATGGCGTCTCCAGAGCAACTTCTGTGCAGTCCAAGATGACACGGACATTTGGAGAGAACTTCAGAAATCTCTGAGGTATACTGGCTTTTACCTTCTCACGACTAATCCACAGGTTGATGGAAGAGAACACAATGAAGAGGTAGTTGGCCCAGGTGATGGTCACTCGGCTGACAGTAGCTATGCTGACTTGAAGCATGTCAGCAATGAGCTGCTCCTTCATGCCCACTGCTACCCTGAATGAGTACATCAGGAACTCATCAATCAGAGGCATGCAGCAGGCAGGGCTGGCTTCAGCACATGCTTCCTCTCCAAGTTTCTGTGCTCTGGCCCAGTACACAAGGTGTGATGCAGAGAAGATCCGGACTCCCAGAAGATCCGGAACACACATTCAGATGGAAAATTTGGTGTAGAATCGGATCTAGTCATCAGAGGCACAGTAGCGGCTAAAAAGTGTGGCAGACAAATCCACTTTTTGAAGTCTGGTCTCCAACTCCTTGATATAATCCAGAACTTCATCAAGTGCGCCTGTAAAACCACAAAATAAAACTGTATAACTTATGGTTATAGCAAGAAGTTTTAATTATATAAATGTAACATTGCTTCTCTGAAGATCAATACATGATGCGAGTCCAAGCATGTATGTATATAGCCATTGATTTAATCTCTCCACAAAATTGTGGTACATAACTACAATTTTGTGGTAACAAAACACATAACTACCGCATAATCTCATAATAATGTGATTATTATTATGTGAACATAATAATAATCATATCATTATAGTAATAGTTATATTTGAATGAAATTGTCTTACATGGCAAATGTATACAATGTACTATCTTAATTTGACATTTACCTGCAGGTGGATGTGCCACATAATTGTGGTCATCTTCAGCCTGGCTAGCTTTCTGAGAGAGGACAAGCTGCCATTTCTTAGCCCTCTCGAAAGCAGACTCTCTTGTTCTGGTGCAGTGAAATTATTCCAGTCAAAAAAGGGAAGGAACAGCTCCACTTCTAAGGCAGCTGGTGGTAGATCCGCTAACAAAATCCTCCAGTGTGAAGTGGTGGCTACATACAAAAGTGCTCCCTGCTTTTATGCAAAAGTCGAAACCTTCATCTCTTCGGATCGCTTGGATCCACTGCTTCCGTTGGTCCGGGCCCATCAGGAACGCATGATAGGACAGATATGGCTGTTTTCT
The DNA here is from genome assembly GCF_001443285.1 of Poecilia latipinna. Classification (NCBI taxonomy): domain Eukaryota; kingdom Metazoa; phylum Chordata; class Actinopteri; order Cyprinodontiformes; family Poeciliidae; genus Poecilia; species Poecilia latipinna. The sequence goes on along the minus strand of NW_015114189.1, from coordinate 139,651 downwards.
TGTCCCACATGAACAACCAGAGACTGAACAAAAACAACTGCGCCGAGACTGAGCTATTTTCGTAGCCTTTTAATGACAACTCTATAGACACCGGAAGTTGTCAATCATGAAAAAGGTCAGTTGTATCTGATCAACCAATAGGCTGCCATTGTAGTCTGAAGACACCGCTCCTCATTATCATAAAGCAGAAACGAAGAGGGGAAAATGGAATGTCATAAATAAGAACATAAGGAAATACCAAATGAATAAGGGAAATTGGAAAATGGGAAAATTATTTTTTTTCAAATAATAATTATAATAATTTTAAATGAACAAATATAAATGGGAATAATAATGACAATTATTTATTTCACTCATTTTTTATTTATTTCACTCATTTTTTATTTATTTCACTCATTT
>NW_015114189.1:110740-135159 GCF_001443285.1 Poecilia latipinna | reverse complement strand
TTTTATGCCATATTAGATTCATCGTGTTGTTGCATTTTAACCTGCTTCAATTTCCCGCCGCAACACGGAAACCTCCCCATTCATTCAGTGAGATATAGTTACACATCGCTTAGGATTTGTTGCTGCGCGTTTGCGCAGAGTGAAGGAAAGAGGAGACCAGCTGCACAGGCAGACTGGGAAATGAGATGCAGGTGATCGGTTTGTGTGATCGGCAGCAAGAGACCGTGATCGGCGATCACCGATCATATACTTTTTCACGGAAATCGGCCGATTATGATCGGTGGCCGATCAATCGGCACACCTATAAGAATATAAAAATACAAAGTAAAAAAAGGTACCACACACTAAACCAGTTAACATTACATTTTGCCAAGTGCCATCAATATACATTAAAATGTTTGTTAGAGTTTCAAATTAACTCTAGACAGTTTTTTTAGCCTAGATTTTGTTAAGAAAATAAATTTAAAATGTGCTAGTTTTAAAACTTAACATGTCTTGATTGAAATAGCCTAATTATAGTTTTAAAATTAGTAACTTGTTCTGGCCTACTGAAATTTTATGTCACCTGTAGTTACAGCAGATGGTTTGCTAAGATCTTCTGAACTGCCCTTTGTGTGGGAAAACAATCAGGAGAAGTTCCAGCTTTTCACACTCATTTGTGAAAAGCCGTAAAACAGCAGGAGTTCAGGAGAAGCTCTGCTCTCACTTTGTTTAGACAATGGAGGCAAATGGTCTTAGATTGTGACTAGCAGCGAGTTTAAAAGAGGGTCCAAGACAGCTCCTGGTTGGATGAGCAAAGGTACACCTTATTTGAATAAATTAAAGACAAGAATACGCCTATACTATAAAAGTTTGTACACAGGAGTAACAAATTAGATTTGCTCTCGCAATTCTCCAAAGACGTCTTTGCACGTCTTTGCTTTTCTTTCTTTCTTTCTCCTTCTTTTCTATTTGTCTCAGGTAAATGAATGTATGTCTCTGTTGTTCTGCAGTTTCTGTTGTAATTTCATACGTTGTCTTCTATTGGATTAAACTCTGTAATTCTGTGACGTCTGCACTCATTGTTGTTTTCTGTGTGGCTACTCGCGGTCCGCCGGGAGAACCTGGGATCAGAAGAAGATTGAGCTAGAGTTTCTTAAGAAATATTATAACCTATAATCTTCTTCAACAATTTAAAGGCACTCAGTGTTTTGGCTGTTCTGCAGTTTTCTGCAATCATTGCAGAAAATGATTCTTCCTAGATTTAGGGAGAACATCAGCAGCAGCTGGAGGATTGATTTTTAGGCAGACCTGTGAAGACACTGTTGCAGTAATCAATGTGACTAATATAAAAACGTGAATGAGTCTCTCTAGATCTCACTGAGAAATAAGTCATTTAGTCCTAAGAGAATTTTTTTTTTTTTAAAAAAGTACAATTATTAGCAAATCTATATTAAATATCAGTTGTTAATTTGTCTTACGGGCTGTACTTAGAGAGCTGAGTCAGCAAACCAGTAAACATTCTCCTTTCTACCTTGGATGATAGTTCAATTAAGCAGCTTTGTGTCTGAATTAGTTTAAATAACAATGCATATATGCAGAGGAAAGCTGTAACTTATCAGCTTGTGAAGGAAAAATTACTTATTTCCACACTGCCACTGTACTTAGCTGCCTGTTTTGTAAGAGGAAATAAAGGTTGTGGGAACTGGCTCCTTTTCAGCAGTTAGTACATAAATAACTGGCAGTTGAAGCTGTTGTGGCTCATCATTCCTTCCATGGAAAAACCTCCCGGGTATTCCTGGAGGCCAGATCAACACCTGGAAACACATCTGTATAGACAAGTTTTCTGCAGAATTATGTCTGGTGCCGTGTGCACCAGACATAATTCTGGTGCTTAGAAAATGTCACACCCTCTGAAAATTTTATGGGTCAAACAGATTTTTAATGTATTTTTTTTTTAAGTTAACTGATGTTTCCCAGTGGGTGTTTCCACTGATCAGAGATTGTTAGACAGGTACTTTCGAAGACAGACTTAGAGATTATTAAACATCAGCATGACTGGAACAATAAAGTACATGTTCAATAAAATTATAGCATGAGAGAAGAGTCCTGGATCATTACCCCAAGCAGCCAGGCAGCACATCTCTACTTTATGCACCTTTCCGAACAGGACTTGGACCTGACAAGAAGCCAAAGTCCACAACGCTGTTTATGTGTGCAAGAGAGTTCCTCCAGCAGCATTTGTGTGACTTAATGCTGCATGATGCATAATTGTGAACAGATTATTTTACCCATTTTCTTATGTTTTTTAACAAAAAAGGAAACTGAAATGTGTGGCAGGCATGGTCTTCCATACTTTATAAATCCATCTTTATTTTAGAAAGATATTAACCAGGTTTGCACATCCATAGACTAAACCTTTGCCCAATTTTTTGAACAGCTCAAACTCAGTCAGATTTGATGCTAACTGTATGTGAATGGATGTTCAAGTCCAGCATTTCTCAATCTGAACATTTTTAAATTATTTGCTGAACAGTTTAGTTTTTTTGTACATATTTTTAAGTCTGGATTCTTGGATACAGAGAAAGTACAGATGATTTCATATGCAAGTCATATATATATTAGATGCCACACATGGCACAAATTCAATGGATTTTATACTTTTCCTTTAACAGTATTAGGTCTCCATAAACTCAGAGGGTTTTTTTTTTAAAGCAGACCAAACCACCCAGTGAAAAACTGCAGCTTTACTACCAGGCCTCTGTGAGCTGTATTCACAAACATGGGAGGTAATTGAGCCAAATGAATAAGCTGTGTTGGAGTATCTAAAACATGCAGGATCCCAGTCCTGGTAAACTGGAGATGGACACCCGTGTTTTAAAACAGCTGATTCTCCCACCTGAGCTGTGGATCTCTCCAGCTCCTCCAAAGTTACTAACATTTTATACTAGAAATTATTTTAAGGGTATCAGAGCAAACAAGGCTGAATAGAAACATTTCATACTTTCCATTGTGTGTTTTTTTTTACTTCACAACTATGCATTGCTTTGGACTGTTGGAATATCACACAAAATTCAAATGAACAACTAAATAGTTTATGGTTGTAGCAGGACAAAATATTAGAAGTTCCAGGAGGATTAATACTTTTCTAATAGACCGTATACTTAGGAGCAAAATGATAAACATTATCTAGAACAGTTTTCTGTTAGATCATCTTTCTGAGTGGGATTACAGGGCAAAGAAAACAAACTGAGCGGGTGTGTCTGTAAACATTCTTTACTTACGTCAGACGCAGGTCCCTTGTCGGCCCCTGGACAGGAAAAAGTGACAAACTCATGACAGCGCTTATGGACCACAAAACAGCACACTACAGAGGAAGAGAACAAAAAAAAGAAAATATTAACTCTGGTTTCATCGGAGTCCAAAATATGGCAACAAAATCATATTTCAGAACTTCACATTAGACAAGATGCTCTTTATGTGTTTTTTCTATAAATACCCTTTTTGTTTCCGTACAACTTACTTCAAACGGAGTCATATCAGGCTTGGAACCACAATTACACCCAGTGACATTAAAGCTGAGACAAGAAACTTCCCCACATTAGTAGTTTCAAACAGCAGAACGCTCTAAATCTGCTGTTTCCTGCTCAGTCAATGAGGTGAGTGACTGAAATAAACAGTGTTCGCACTGTCAACACTGCTCAGTCAAATGTTTCGTTGAACCAAACAGATTTTCCAACAAGTACTGCAGTGCTCAAAACTTCAAAGTTAAGCCCAGGTGAGAAGCACTTAAAGGTTAAAGGTCAGTTTAAGTGTGAAAACAGCAGCAAATGTGTGATCAAGAGTTTCATTAGAATGTGTTTAATGATGATCATAGATTCAATGAGATGCAAACTGACAGGAGGTCAAGCTAACATACATTTATGAACATTTATGCTCTGCAGCCAAGTCAGATTTTTTAAAGGTTGTTGATAATGACATTTCTTTTTCAACATAGGATGTAGAAATTGTGACTTTTTTACCCAAAAGGAATGCACAATGTTCAAGCTAGTTTTACTGTTGTGTGTTTACTGAAAAGAAAAGAAGTGAACTCATCTGGTTCAATCCTACATTTGACATCCACCATCCTGGATGTGGACTATATAGTCATATTAGAGAAATAGGATTCCCTAAAGCAATACATGTGTTTTCAAAAATATATGGACATATGGATGTTTAAAATCAATTTTAATAATACCTTGAAAATGTACTGGACAAGAGCAAACAAGAAAAGAAAAAAAATCAATGAAACTAGATAAAAATAAAATCAGGGGAGGAATACATTTGGACACTTTCACATTTATTCCTATTAAAAATGGCTAAAATCACATAGCATTCTGAAGTAGGCCAACCCTCTAAACGTGGATATTTAGATTGATATGCTCATTGTTACAGTGGGACTGAACTTCACACTGGTACCTAAGGCCTTCAGAAAAAAGACTGCAGCTTATCAACGTTTCATAGCAGTGCTCCATGGGATTTAAAGAGGTTGCAAAAGAGCTTGAAGTCTGGTAGTCCCCTTAATGGAGAACAGTGAAGAACACAGAAAACAGCAAGCAACATGCCCAAATTTGACCGTTCCAGCAAATTCACTCTGAAAGAAGAACCTCAGATGCTAACAGTAGTCTACAAAAACCCAGAAATGAGCTACAAGAATCTGTTGCTACCGTTGATGTGATGCCTCTACAAAAAAAAAAAGAGAGACTGGACTAGTTTCATAGAATGTCCCAGCAGAAAACTTGCTTTCTAAGAAAAATATGAAGGCCAACTGAAAGTTTCCCAGAGAGAAGATAGAGAAAGACCTATACTTTTCTGGAATAATGTTCTTTGGATAAATGAGTAACACTGAAATATTTGGACACCAGAACAGAGGACATGTTTGGCATAAACCAAATAGAGCCTTCCATACCAAGTATAAAGCATGGAGGTGGGGGTGTCGTGGTTTGGAGATCATATTCTCAGAACTAGGTGAGAACTACGAAGTGGAAATTTCTGGCCTCTAATTTATTGAGAGACTATTTGTCAAAATTAGTGAATTAGTGCATATGTTAGGGCAGAGCCTTCAATCACTGCAGTCTCAGGGACATGCCCAGCAGCATGGGCGAGCATTCCCTGCTCAGAGAGTCAGCAGTGCCTCCCCTGGACTCTGAGGGGTTTTTTCCAACCTCAGAGTGGCCACATTTCTGTTATTCCTATATCTAAATTTGATACAGTAGAAGCTCCTGTACTGTGCCTTCTGCCCCTTGCACTTTTTTCATCCGTTACAACCGTTTAATCCATTGTTAATATGTCATAACATGTTTTTCTGAGCCGCCTTTGAATGCCGCTTTGGTGCTTCATAATGTGTGGCAGTGAGGGAGACTTGCTGCTGTGTAGAGACAGGTCTGTGTTAGAATCACGGCAAAAAACTTTGCACAATTTTTTTCCCCAAGCTAACCGAGTGTGTTGAGTAATGTTGGATCCAGATAATGTTAGCTAAATGATGACTAGTGTAAAGAGAGGAAAAATTCTTGAACTTTAAAAACCTTTTGACTCGTTAAATCCTCTCTATGCCCGGGTTCAGAAAAATGCTGTGCGCAAAGACTGAGATCACGCAGAGATAACAGCGTCACAATAATCAGCATTTATTCAAGACAGATGCATACTCTGACCAGACAAACACATCACATAACATCAGAAACCTCAGAGCACAAACAACACATGAATTTACCTGAGAGAGAAAAAGACAAAAGATGGAAACGACAAACAAAAAGCAAAGACGTCTTTGGAGAAGTTGCAAGAGCAAAATCTGATTTGTTACTTCTGTGTAGAAAGTTTTATAGTTAAGGCGTATTCTTATCTTTAATTTATTCAAATAAGGCGTATTTTTGCTCATCCAACCAGGAGCTATCTCTGACCCTCTATCTGAAGCCAGAAACCCCTGCCGTATTTACGGCCTTTCACAGATGAGTGTGAAAAGCTACAACTTCCACTGTATTGTTTTCCACAGACAAAAGGCAGTTCAAACGATCCTAGCAAACCATCTGCTGGAACTACAAGTAACATAAAGGTCAATAGGCCAGAATATATTACTAATTTCAAAACCACAATTAGGGTATTTGAATCAAGACATGTTAAGTTTTAAAACTAGCTCATTTTAAATTTATTTTCTCAACACTAGCTAATGCCAATATATGACCTTAAGCTTCTTAACAAGAATAGTCTGCTAATATAATTATCGATATACTGATTACATTTACTTGAGTAACTTTTTGCGGAGAAAGATATTTATATGAGTAGTTTTACTGCCCTGTGCTTTTTACTTTTATTCGAATAATATTATTGCTGCTTTTACTTGAGTGTATTGATTTTGCATTTAAATAAATAGACTTCACCATTTGGAAACATTAGATTCTTACATTTCTGCAACACATGAGTTGATGTTTATGCATTACTCAACATTTTATACGTCTTATTGTTTATTTTGTATTAACATAGTTATTTTATTTAAAAGGTTGCATAAAGGTTTGTTTGTGTATTTATATTCAAATAAAAGCTCGTTTACTTTTCCCTCCAAAATAAGTCAATGCCTCCCCAGCTAAACTCCTGTGGAGCCATTGCTGCCCAGGCACGTGTTGGATGGGTTGTACTGACATAAATTTTGTTGTGATTCTGTATAGCAAATGTACAATAAAAAAGCATTTTCATTCTTATCATGCTGTGTCTAAATAGTGATTCTTGTGACATTTTCCATCTTCGATCAGTGTATTTACTGTTTTGAACATCAAGGCCAGCCAACTTTAAATAGCCAACTAAGCATTAGAAACAAATATATAAGTTTGTTCCACTCTGGGTCAGATGTAGATTAACTAAAGCCCAACAAACAAAGTTGAGACTATAACCAATCCTGAAACAGCAGAGTGGATCAGTGACAGCCCATCGTCTCTAGAGCTGCATCAGCCTCACATAACAAGTGAAATCCAACAGAATAACATTGCACCCTGCTGATTTAAACCACTTCCACCTTACAGTGACTTGCAAAAGCAGAAAATGGAATTAAGACATAACTGCTTCACTTTTTTTCAGTCGAGCACCATTAAAATACTTCTATCTTGAAACAAAGACCAGTTCCTAAAAATACTCAGGGTGACCTTACTCAGCTTTATTCTTAATTATTCACCTTCTCATTAAGGTTTAATGAGGCACCGTGGCAACCGCAGACACTTTCCACACAATTCATGGAGGTAACCAAAAGAGAGCTTGTGTTTATGTTTGTGCTTATTAGTGTAGGGGTGCAAATAGATCACATTAGCTGAATTCAACTCAAACTGATTCCACATTCTAGGCACCAACAAGGGGTGAATTTGACTAACAGGCTGGTTGGACTGTACTTAAGGGAAGGCCTTCAAAATGCAAATTATTGTTAAGGTTGGAGAGAATAGCAACTAAAAGAAGGGGCAAAAGACAGAAGAAGAAAAAAGCAGGAAGTTAGGTCAAGAAAAGGAAAAGATGAATGCATGAGACTGATAACAGAGACAGTCAGTGATCACTATAGGTTATCGAAATCAGCACATTTTTTATATTGTTATTATTTGGAAACAGTCATATCAAGAACATAAAAAATCTCTTTGGGTTGATGGGTCTAATTCATACCCTGGCAAACCCCAGCTGATGCAATGAGTAGCTTCTCATTTCTTAAAACTGTGTGAAAAAGAAACATGCTGGAGTTATGGAAAGGATGCTAGTCTGTTTAAGAAGGGTCAAATCATTGGCATAAAGCAGAGAAAATGTTTAAAGAGACCCATAAGCTAATAAAATTGGATTAAGGACTGTCCACACACTAGGCTACAATCTGCAAGCATCCAGACCCTACCCCTAACCCTAAACCCATGTGATCTGATAAGTCCAGATTTACCCTCTTCCAGAGTGATGTGTGCATCAGGGTACGAAAAGAGGAAGATGAAGTGACTCATCATACCCAGCCTCTACTGCAGCTGCCTGTGGTGGCAGTGCTACGATCTGGGGTTGCTGCAGTTGGTCGGGTCCAGGATCAGCAACATTAGGAGGTAACCTGAACACCTGAAGACACTGAATGACCAAGTTATTCTGTTGATGAATGGTTTCTTCAGGGAGCATTTTCACACCACAGAGTTCAGACTTAACCCCATTCAGAATCTTTGTGATGTTTTGAAGAAGGCTTTGATCAGTAGTTGAATGAGATCTTGGTGGAAAATGAATGCAAGACTGGATGGAAACAAAGCGCAAGGTGGTTCAACAAAATATTAGAGTCTGTGAGTTTTATTTTTGGTGGGGATTTCTTTGTGGCAAGGCAGTGAATCATTGTTAATTTACCTATAAAACATTAGCACTGTAACAGTATGTGTTTGAGGTAAACTCATAGATGATCTGAAAACTACATAAACTCCAGCTACAAGAGTTTAATACAGTTACTTTATCGCAATGTAATAGCTTACACAATCATGGAAAAGGCTCCTGACAACTGCATCTTAATGGGTAGACTATGCTGGCTGACTGCTCAATTCCAGTCTCCTAACCTGTCAACCATGTTGAAGTGCCCTTGAGCAATACATTAACCCCAAATGGTATCATATTATATCAGTGTGTGAATGTGTGGGCATTAATCAGTGCAGACGAGTGAATGTGACTCATAAATATTCAGTCATAAATTATCATTAATTATCAGAACCTGGCAGTCTACTCAAGGCTGGAACCAACCATAGCCATGGAAGTTGAGTGGAGGGAAAAAAAGGATCAGAGTGCTGATTTAGATGGTGAATGAAAGAAGAAGGTGCAGAGACTATAAGGTTCTACATCCTGAGAGGTTTGTACAGCTAAAAGCATTCTAGGGTTTGGTGGAGATTCACAAAGAATGGGCTGTGGTTGGAGTTAGAGATGGATGAAGGACCTGAACTGCAGCTGTCACATTCCTTGCATTGGGTCAGTCCTGAAACAGAGATTAACGGGGGAAGAAAGTTACTCAGTGCCAAAAGTCATCCTCCTCAAAGATGGCTGAAGCCAATAGAAAGAAGAATCTTATGAGTCAAGAGGGGGATTTAAAAAGGTCTTGAAATCATGCATTCCCCTTAGAACTGTGAAGAGTATTGATAAAAAAAACTGCCAACATGCCTAGAGTCGGTAGTCCAAGCATGTTCACTATGCGAGCAGATCACAAGATGCTCAAGAATGTTGATGTAGTAATACATGCAAAAAAGAGGCCAGACCAAGTATTGACTGCATATAGTGTGCATGAAAATAAGCTTCAATTGGCTAACATTTATGAATTAAAATTTTTTTATTGCCCTTATTTAATTAAAAAAAATAAGTCCAATACACAAATCTGCCCAGATTTTTGGAGATTGGTGAGCGACTGATCCAGTATATGTGAAGCCCCATCTTATCCACTGATCTTATCTACCTCTGGAAAGGTCTGAAAATTGGCCACTGTCCTCTTTTGCCTGACAGGTGTGACTGACAGAGCAGGCCACCAGGTCACGTCTGCATGGGCCTGGTTAGTAACTGTCAACCCACTGTTTTTAAAGATTAGTGACGGACCAGAAAATTGCAATCGGTGCATTATTATGTTCTGTTACAAGATTCTGAAAAACTGAATTTTAGGTTGTCGTCAATTGTTTGTTAACCTTTGTTCATATTTTTGGGTAAATAAAAACCCACCTTTTTTGAATTCAACTACCTGTGTTCTGCGTATTGTACTGCCTGGTCCCTGACAGTCTAAATAACTGAATGTCATCAGATTTCAGTGCATTTAGGTGAGTTTTGATGGTTTGTAGTTTGAAATTGTCCACAGAAAAAGTTTGCGTATATTTACGCAAACTTTGACGCAAAATTAATTTTTATACATGCCGACTTCTGCAAAATATGGCACCGCACATGTTTTGTGCATATGCACGCTTTATACATGAGGCCGCTGGACTTTCAGCTCAAACAGAGGATCACTGCGCTTGCTGAACTCTGATGAATTGTGGATCTAAAACATATTTGGGAGAGTGTAAGCATTACATTATACTCTTTATTTGACATGCAACATTAAAAAGGAGGGTTAAGAAATGCAGGATTTCCAATGAGGGTCCTCAAAGTGGAAGGGCTGGGGATTTGTGCGCGTGTGTGTGTGTGTAAAGGGATGTGGGCACAGCTGGGTCTGAGGCGACATGAGGGGGTGGAGACTCACTCGTGTGTCTGCATCATATCAGAAAGAACTGGAGCAGCACAAAACAGTGGAAACTGTTCCACTTTAAAACCTTTTGGTTAGAAATCTGCTCTGTCACTCACTCACACACAGCTGCACTTGTACATGAACACAGATGCACATAACTGAAATAAATGTTAACTGAAAGACAGGTCTAGTGACCTGGCGAGGGGTCTTTGCTCTGTTTCTTAGCAACCAGGCTGAGCCCTACAGTGTAGGCAACGCATGCCGCCCTATTTAATCTGACTGATGGCACCGACAGCCAATCAGAGCGAAACTCCCAAAATAAAGAGGAGCTTTGAGCCTCTAGGATAACAGCAGGCCAACAGTTTCACATCAACAGGATGACAGCCAGGAAATTCCTCCATCTTGGATGAGAACCAGGATACATGACCCAGTGTTCAGGCCTTGACATGCCACATTAAAATGAAATCCTGTTCAACTCTTCTTTGGAATTGAAAGAGAATACAACAGAAAGTTCTGGTGTGAAATCAGAAACCACAATTTGATCCAGAGATTTCCAAACAACATTCACCTTTTTCTTTATGGCAGAACAACAAAATAAAACATCACAATCACCCTGTCTTGAACAGCAATAGCACTGCACTTGCCTTTTCATATTGCTCTGTCCTGGTGAATTTTGCAGCGTATAATATGTGTTAAAAATCCATCCTTCCATCCATCTTCTTACACCCTTATCCTATTGAGGTCTTGTGGGCTGTCAACAGGTGAGGAGGGTCACCCTGGACAGGTCACCAGTCCATCGCAGAGCAACACAGAGACAGACCAGACAAACCACCATGCACACAAACACTTCCCTAAGGAGATTTTATACAGACCAATCAACAGTCATGTTTTTGAACTGTGTGAGGAAGCCGGAGTACCTGGAGAAAACCTGCCATGCACAGGGAGAACATGGAAAATCCATGCAGAAAGACCCCAGGCTGGGAATTGAACTCAGGACCTTCTTGCTGCCAGGCAGCACTGCACCACTGTGCAGCTTCTGAATTAAAAATATTATTTTCTGTTGACTAACCAGAACTGCGGGTGTGGACAGCAGCCCAGGCACCGGAGCCCAGTGGTTCTTTTTGAATCTGCTTTATACAGAAGTGCTAAAATTTCTGATAAAACTACCTGTTGAATTCCAGTAATCTCTTTCATAGGGGTGGGCGACATTGCCAAAGATGATATCAGGATGTATTTTTTAAATACCTTAATAACAATTGCAGATGATATTTGACATTTTCTTCTTTTTTGATGTTAGATTTGGCCAAACAAATATATAACTTCAAAACAAAGGTTTTTTTTTTTACTTTCCTTTGTGAACAGTCAACAGAATAAAAAACACATTAACATACATATACACAAAATCACAACATATTTAATGTGTCAAGGAAATATAAATGGATAAGTATAAATGTAGACTAATTTTGGGCAAGAAAAAAAACAGTCGGAAATCCACTAAGTGTAAATAAAAATACTGAAATACACAAATGAAATAAACTCCTTTGGTTCAACTTAACATTTATATTTTGCAATGAGATAAAACATTTATGATGAGTTTTAACCACATCTCTCCTACTAACGTACCTAATGAGTTGTGAATAGCAGTAGAGGTGAACAATGGTGCTCACATAGGAAACAACAGACCTCAAATGTGATGCATCATTTTAAAAACGGATACAAATGACAATGAGGATCCTATCTCTAACACTTCCAAAACTGAGAAAAACTGAGTTTACAAAAAGGGTCATATGAAAAAACAAAAACAAAAAGAAGTAAACTTTTGGTCATCTGTGACACAGCTATAACCAGACACTTTGACCAAACTAGAGGATAAAAACATCCTTTAAGTTCAGCTCAATTTAAAAGGTTATGGGGATCTAAAAGATAAATATATTGTACTTTTTTCCAAAGCTGCTGAGGTGACGACTCGAGCAAGATTTGAAGTGCTAGGAAGCAATTTTATTGGTAGAACAAGTTTCAGCTTGTTGGCTTGTCATCAGGGTCATTACGAAACACCATACAGTTTGTGTTTAAATAAATAAAGCACCATATAGGGGAAGAAAATCAAATGAACCAATAATATTTAAATAAAAAAACTGCAAGAGCAGCTTCTGTACAGGTTCAAAGTGAGTGTTTTTAAAAAGCAAACACTGAGCGGCTGGTTCCAGCAGCAGAAATCTTTCAGAGATTTACAGAAATCATCTCTAGTGACAACAAGAAAATCACTTAAGAGTACAATTTCTTGGCCTCAAAGTCAGTTTATTTTTTGAATCATGTATTTTTTGTAAAATATCTTATTTATTTTTAACTGCTTATGTCAGTTTCAGATTATTTCAGTAACCAAAATGGATTTTGTTTGTAATGTAATGGCAAGGTATGAACATTTACTTTCACTGTTTTCAATGATGAACTCAGGAAGGCGGCTTTTGTAACCAGAAGTTCTGGTGATGTAAAACAATCAGATAATGACAGTTAATTTAAAATAATTGAGAACCAGAGAACCACTGGTATACTACTGTTTAATTCAAAACATAACCAAAAGGGAAAAAATGAAATCACCTGGAGGAATGTGTACACTTCAGCTGTCAAAGTCTGAGAACAGAAAAAAATATGAAATTGGCAAAATATGAAATGTGAAGTTAAAAAAGAGTCTCCAACAGTCTGTGGTTGTCAAAGGAAGAAGTACAATTTCAAGTACACTTGAATTTGTTTTTAAGTGTTGAAATATATATATTTTTTCACATTCAAATTGGGAAATTTAAAAACCAGTCGAGTATTTAAAGAGGCTGTATGTGTAATTTGAGCAGGGCAATTGAGATGATGACTGTCAGCATTTCTCTAGAATGAGGTTTGACGTAAGCTCAGAATGCTTGATGTTAAACAACACATTATGTTTTTCTGAACTCAGTAACCATACTCTTTCTTGAGTACAATTTCTGGCTACTTTGTCCACTCTGACTTACTTCATACCAAAATGAATGAAAAAAGCATCAGAAATGTATCTTTGTAATATCTGAAGTAATATTCTGTCTGCTCAGCCTGTTGTACTTTGCACTATTCTAACATGTATACATCACTTAGAGCAAGTATTGATTTCATAGATTTAAAGGTTGTGCAAAGCTAAGATCTGGAGATTTTTATTTCTTCTTCTATAATTTGTTATTTTTAATTGAAGTGACTTATTTTTAGTAAAACAAAAAATCAAGGAAAAATACGGACAACCCTGACCATGCTCTTCATGAGATTATCTAGGGAACACAAAGTATCTTCAGTCAGAGGCTTCTTCAGAATCACTGTAATACAGACTGCTACAAGAGATCTTCCCTGCCAACAGCCATCACCATCTTCAATAACTCTGAATTATCTAAATGAATGAGTTACAACAACATTTAATTTCCTTTTGGGATTAATAAAGTGTTTTTGAATTAAATTTAATTATTTTGTTTATTATTCTGAGTACCAGAACATGTACATAACTGTAAATTTTGTCTGCATATTTACGTAGTTTCTCTTACTAAAATACAATTTTTGGCTATGCTACCCCCCTCAGACAAAGGTTAAACATTAGCTGATTTTTCCAGTTTTTAATAACTGGAAATGTAAATGCTGGTCGTACAAAAGGTATTTACAATTGCCATTTTCAACCTGATCAACAGCATCTACAAACAGGATTATAAACATGGTATTTTCATAGTGGCTCTTCAAAGCACGTATAAAGCCATTAGCTGCTGTATTCATGAACACAGGTCAGTGCTGGGCAGAGTTGGAGAGTTTCATTAGTCCCAATACGCAATTCATTTAGAGTCTCCGCATCCATATAGTCATTTATGACACAGCCATTTAAAAAGGAAACAAAAAATATTTATAAAAAAGCAATGTATACAAAAAGTCCCATAATGTTTTATTATACTTAGGTAAACATTAACTATGATCATTAGCATAAGACAAACAGCATTACTTAATTAATTTGTTCTCATGATGAGAAAATATAAAGCCAGCAGCCTGCAGGCGGTACAGGAATGTCCATGGAGTCTCTGACAGGAAGTTGATGCTCTTTTGAACATCTGTTCTGTAATCCTCAACAGGATGTTATTCACACTAGCTTTACATTGTTTACATTTTGATTAAAGACCATTTCTACAAACTGGACTTCATTTATTGATGTAAACAGCAGGAGTGAGCAGGCAGAGGTGTGGGTGATACTGCTATGGCGTTTATAGTTAAGGTTTACATTGGAGCCGCCTGGAAGAGCATCTTCCAGGTCATCCAGTTTGTGTGAACGGCGGCGCGTGCGATCCGCGCCAAGTTACAAAGATCCAGAGGTGCACGAGATGCGCGTGTCTCTGTGTGGCCGATTCAACGCGTCAACAATAAACCTAGCTTCAGCAGTTGCTAGCTGCTCCAGGCTCTGAGTTGAAATTGATAAAGTGTCAAAATGATCCAAACCCATCCGTGGTTCTGAACTGATTGGACGTGATCTACAGCTTTCACTGGAGCGGTTCACAGGAGAAGCCAAGGTCTTGAGCTGGAAAAGGGTAGAGCACCTTCTCGGGGTCGGGAGGGATGTCCTGCCCCAAGCGGAGGAGTTTAAGTACCTGGGGATCTTGTCCACAAGGATAAGGGAAAAATTGAATGGGAGATCGACAGACAGATTGGTTCAGCGTCTATAGTGAAGCGGGTGCTGTACCAGTCTCTTGCGGTGAAGAGAGAGCCGAGTCAAAAAGCGAAGCCCTCGATTTACCGGTCAAACTACTTTCCTACCCTCAACTATTGTCGCGAGCTTTGGGTCATGACCAAAAGAACGAGGTCCCGGATACAAGTGGCTGAAATGTTTGTGTCTGAATCATCCAAGAGGGAGTAGAGCTGATGCTCCTTCACGTCGAGAAGAGCCAGTTGAGGTGGCTCGGGCATCTGGTTAGGATGCCTCCCTGGTGAGGTGTCCAGGAGGAGGTCTTGTGGAAGACCCAGGACACACTGGAGGGACTATGTTTCTCGGCTGGGCTGGGAACGCCTTGGGATCCCCCCGGAGGAGTTGGCCAAACTGGCTAGGGAGAGGGAATTCTGGGCCTCCTTACTTAGGCTGCTACCTCTGCATCCTGACCCCAGGTAAGCGAAGAAGTTCACATAGGCATAGGAGAAGGTTTGAATTTGTAATTGTGAGGTTGAAGTTAAAAAATTTAATTTCCATAAAATTTAATTTTTATGGAAAATGTAATTGTGTGTCTATACGTTTACTTTATATACATAGTTTCTTAATATTTGTATGTGCATTTGACCACATATTTACAAGTACCCAGAGTTATGCACAAAATGTTTTTCACTAACTATCCAAAGTTATACACAAAGAGGTTTACAAAGATTACAAATCCAGCATTATGAGACCATTTTCTCTCCATAGGTTTTGATATATTTCATAACAGCTGAAAGTAACATAATCAGTTGATTTTGGTACAAAACAGCCCTGTACCTGGAAAATACATAGATACGCTTCTTTAATAGGTGTGTGTGAGGTTTCCTCTAAACAGTCCATGAAGAGGAATGCCGGTGTGATCACATGGTTTGATTCATTATGATCTTCCATGGTACTTTCATTCTTAAGACAACACAGGAAAACAGTCATCAAACCAGAACCTAAAACAACAGCAAACCGGATTCTGTGGAACAGCAAGCCCATTTATGTTTATCTTATAGAGATCAGGCACAGATAACTTGAGCTACGTTGAGTCCCTTCCTATAATTTCTCTTTTGTATCTGCTTTACCATCTAAGAGGCTTGAAAGAATAAATTTTACCCCAGCTTGACTCAAATATGGAGCTGGACCATGAAGCAACAAGTATTGTCCATCACTGTGCAGCACGAGCACAGAGTGATGGAGCAAAACTCAGGTAAACACGTTAGTATATGAAGGACACAGCTTCATTTATGTCTTTTGTGAAATGCCACAAGAATTAGAATTGGCAATCCTTCACAAAATACAAAGCTTCATACTGTAAAAAAGCTCAATGATTTATGTGTATAGATTGTGATCTGAAGGTATCTGCTCTATTATGTTATTCCATAAGAAACTCAAAATTCTGTATTTTTCCAATAATTGAACCCTGCCTTCACAAATACTGCAACAATACTTTTTGGTGGGGAACCTGCTACTGTAGAAAGAAAACTCAATATTTGCTATTATTCTGGATTAAACAGAAGTGCATACTATCATTAGTATGAGTGAGGTGACTAAAACTTAAGTCAAAGAGCAATTTTACATAAGGCAGTGGTTCATTCAGACTGTGAGAGAGCAAAATGTTCAGCAGATACCTAGAAAGCTGATTGGAGCACAGCAAAATGGTTGGGGTTTATCATTTTGAGCTCTCAGTGTCGGTCATAGAATTTAAATATTACAAAAAACCTCTCAAGATTAGTTCAAAATTAGCTGAAGAGTTAATGTGAGGGCCTACTTTCCATGACATACAGGTTTTCACTGTACAAACCGTGGAGGGAAAATGTGAATCAATGTCTTCCTCTAAAATAGTAAATTCAGTTTTACACTGATTGCTCTCTCATACACATGTCCACACATGTGTATCTGCATCTGCCCCTGATATTAATAATTAGTGACTGTTTATGCCACAAAGGCAAGAAAAAAGACATTTTAATGCTTTTCTCAAATCTTTTCTTAAAGAAAAATTATAATCAGTTAAAATCCGTAGTCAAGTCAAACTTATTTGTGGAGCAAATTTCAGCAGCGGGCCAATACATGATGAAAACATGAAACAGCAGCAAAAACCATTAGAACTGGAAAAGAAGGATAAATAAAGTGAATAAAGGTTGGAATCCAAAGCACAGTTTAAGATGTTCCAATTTCTTAAATCATAGGCAACACTGACCAAAGGCTTTTTAGATTTGATTTAAAGTAACTGAGTTTTCTGCAAGTTTGTTCCAGATTAGAGAAGCAGACAGAGAAACTTCATTCTGTAATGGTGCTTTCAGAGGTGCGCATTGAGGGAGCGTTGAGAATGATTTATCTTTGTGAACTAAGGGTTATGTATGCCGTTTACATCTCAACACGCTGTCCAGTGCCTGGCTCCGTCTGCACTGATAGTATGTGATCCTGGTTGGCCGGAGCGTTAGTGGTTAACCAACCAGCACAAACCTCATCATGCAGATTCAGCCTGGTGAGGAGCTTTCACGCTCTCCTCGCAGTCAAGCACCATGCTGGTTTTATATTGTTTTATTTTATTTATTTTTTTTAGTATTATTTTTCCGGTTTACACGATGCATCAAACCGTATCAGATGCTTAGTCAGCCGGATTTCATGCGCGCAAAGATCAGAAAAACTCATCCCACAAACTTGAGTGACCAAAACAGTTTCTGTGATGCTTATTAAAAACACAATAGACTCATCATTCAGGACCGGGCCCAGGCTGTATGAGGCCTTCAGCAGAATTTGACTTAGGGGCCCCTTTTGTTGCTAAAATCATCAGCACCTCTAACAGCTTCTGTGTTAGATTTAATCTGGGAGAAGGGAGTAGTTTAATTGGCCAACCTAAAATGCAATAAGTTATAATTGCAGTTTACTATTTCAATAGTATTTGTGAACAAACAGCTCAAACTCAAACATTAAACTCACAGCATCAGATTGTAGCTAGGGTAACAAAACAAGCTAACTATGAATATTGTTCTTTGAACTTTTACAAAGTAAACTTGCCAGCTACTTAAAATCTTACATTTAAATGTTAAACAATTTAAAGTATTTTAATTTATGCATGGTGAAACCATTAAATCAAATTCAGCAGCATTGATCATCTCCATAAACAAGTGTTACATTCATGTATCTGTGGTCTGTTAAAATATTATCATTTATGGCCCCTGAAGCCCTGGGGGGCCTGATGGAGCCACTGGCTTAATTTGGATTAAGCAGAAGTGCAAATAATTGATATTCATTTTAATTATATTTTTTGATTTGTTGTTTTTAAGGCTAGTTGTGGGTTTAAATATCATTTTACTGTCAATGTTTTCCGTAACATATAATTACTCAGTAATATTTTTACATGTCCTGTCAACTTAACATCTTTTAATACAAAAAGAAAGTTGTAGTACATCCATGCATTGATTTGTTCTAAACTTTGACTCAGTATTTATTTTAACCCTTACCTTAAGGGAAATTATTTCAGTTGGTACTAATAAACAAGTCTTTAACAGGAGAAAGTAACAACAAACCTTTTCAGTAATTTACAAATTTCACTGGAAGGTCTCCTTATTTCTTATGAAAAATTTATTTAATCACTACTTTACTTTTTTCTGTTCAGGAATTTTTAACCAATGTTTTACAGAAACAACCTCTCTGTGTGTCTCATTTATTCCAGAGATTCTGGGGGAGGTCAGAAATGCACTCTGTGACATTACGGAGGATTACATAAAATCTTAATTCAAAAATATTTATATATACATTTGTACTTGTTTGATCAGGTGTCTTTTTAACACTTTTTTCTGATAGGTGAAAAAAATCATTACAGATCCTACAGATAATTCATTTCATAACTTTAAACTTTTGTTGAGCATATTAATTTTTTTCCAGACAAACATTCACCAAAATAGGTTTTTTGACTTTGGTTTCCCATAAATCATGAAACAACAGTATTGAACGCAGCTTCTGATTCAAAGTGGAATTTCACTTGGTCTGTGCAAATTATTCAGTTAAAATACTTCTATGCTGCGTAGTGTAGAGGTCCATGTACAGAGGCTGCAGTCCTCAGTTCTATTCCCACCATGAGACCTTTGCTCCATGCCTTCTCATTTCTTTCCACCAATTTCCTGTCTGGTGACTTCTCAATAAAAGCCTCTGGTATTCTGGAATTGCGCCCCTGAGGGTGGCAGCAGGTTGGAGTAGCTCTGTGCTTTTTTAGAGATGTTTTCTTTTTTTCGAGCACTTGTTTGTTTTTTGTGGACAACTGCTCCTTGATTCTGTGTGGTTGGACTGATGTTTTGGCAATATTTTTTATATTTTGCTATTTTTTATGATGCGTAACCATAGCGACAGGGTGGTTTATAACAGAGAGCAGCTGACAAACATTGGAAAAACTGAAATAATATCACAGCTCAAGCCATAAATACCAGTGGAGTTGAAAAGGAGGCATTGTGGTTGCAGAGCAGTAGCAAAGAGGAGAGAGAGAAGGAGGAAGTTCAAACCATCTCTACCATCCATTGTAGTGGACAATGTGAAATTGTTAGCTAACAAGATGGATGAACATCAAGCCCTGACAAGTACTCAGTAAGTATATAAGGAATACAGCATAATGTGTTATACGGAGACATGGCTGCAGGATTATATCCCCGACTCCAACGTCCCTCTCTGCCAGGCTTCGTCATTATACAAGCAGACAGTGACGTAGAGAGCAGCAGGAAAAGAAGGCAGGTGGACTAGCAGTGCCCATGAACGACAGATGGTTCATCAGGACAAGTTACTGTGAAGTCTCGTCTCTGCAGTTCAGACATTGAACTCTTGGCAGTAAGTTTCTGATCATATCATTTACCAAGAGAGTTCACCAGTGTTATTTTGGCAATTGTTTACATTTTCCCCTCAGCTGTTGCCGATAACTCAAGCAATGTCATCAGATCTGTTGCTGCTGGGATACAGACACAACACCCTAATGCATTTGTGGCAGTATCTGGTGATTTTAATAATGCCTCACTCTCTTCTACATGCCAACATTTCACCAGTTTGTCAGCTGCTCCACCCGGGAAAACAAGGTTTTGGATTTGTTTTAAATGCTAATGTCGAAGATGCATATGTCTCCAAACCAAGACCCCTCTAGGGAAATCCGATCATAATCTTGTTTTATCTCTGCTCTGAATACAAATCCCTGATGAAGAGACTGCCTGTTAGGAAGATGGCTCAAAACAAGCCTGGAGCACCTCCAGGCTTGTTTTGAAGCTACTGATTGGACTACTCTCTGCCTGCCACATGGAGATGACATCAGTGCCATGACCGAGTGTGTGACTAACTATATAAACTTCTGTGTGGACCACACCATTCCCACCAGAACAGTAAGATGCTTCCCGAATAACAAACTATGGATCACCAGTGACCTAAAGGAACTGTTAAAGAAAAAAGAGCCTTTAGGGAATGAGATGAGGAGTTATTGAAGAGTATACAAAAGCAGCTCAAAGTCAAGATTAGAAACAGAAAGGAGAAGTACAGGAAGAAGCAGAACAAACTGCAGAGGAACAATGTCAGAGATGTGTGGTCAGGGATGAAGAAGCAAACCGAGGATCATGGAAGCCTAGACAGAGCAAATAAGTCGAACATATTCTTCAACAAGTTCAGCTCAGGAACAAGCCATACAAGCTATACAGACATCCCACCTTCCTCTGACCCACTGCTTTCCTATCAAATCTCAGATGTTCCATCTTCCACCTCAGTCATGGACCCTTATGCTTCCACAAGTTCATCTTCAACCAAATCAGGAGATACTGCTGCTTCTTTTGCCTCCCCCTCTTACTTCTCTGTATCTAGAGGTCAAGTGAAGAGGCAGTTAGAGAGACTAAACCAGAACAAGGCTGCAGGTCCGGATGGTTTCAGTCCCAGAGTTCTGAAAGCCTGTGCCTTCTGCAACATTTCTTCAACATTAGCCTGACCCAAGACAAGGTTTCACTCTTGTGGAACAGATCCTGTCTGGTTCCAGTACCAAAGAAAACTCACCCATCAGTCAGTCATCAACGACCTGTTGCCCTGACATCCCAAATCATGAAGGTCCTGGAGAGACTCCTGTTGGCCCACCTGAATAAGCAGACAAGGACATATCAAGAGCCCTTGCAGTTTGCTTTTGGTCGTGGGGTTGGAGTTGATGATGCCATTTTACACGTACTTCAACAAACCCACTGTCATCTGGACAAAGCAAGCAGCACTGTGAGGATCATGTTTGTGATTTCTTTTGTGCATTTAACACAATTCAGCCTGATCTACTCTGTGAGAAACTCCAGAAGACAAAGGTGGAGGCCTCAACAATTACCAGGATCTATGACTACCTCACAAACAGACTGAAAGACTTTGTGTCTAACCAGGTGGTCAGCAACACAGGAGCACCACAGGGCACTGTACTCTCACCATTCCTTTTCTCTCTCTGTACATCTCAGACGTCCAGCACAAGTCTGACTTCTGTCGTCTACAGAAATACACAATTGACTCTGCAGTTGTCAGGTTTATCAGAGATGGACAAGAGGCTGAGTCCAGAGAGCTGGTGGACCGCTTTGTGTTAAGGTGTGGGAACAATCATCTCATCTTAATCGTGAATAAAACAAAGGAGATGATTGTAGATTTCAGGAGGAACAGGGTTAGATCAAATCCTGTTTCCATCATGGGAAAAGAACTGGAGGTGGTTAAGGAATATAAATACCTCTGTGTTCATCTGGACAACAGACTGGACTGGAGACACAACAGTGAAGCGACAGAGCAGACTGGACTTCTTGAGGAAGCTAAGATCCCTCAAGGTTTGCAGCCAGATGCTTCAGATCTTCTATAAGTCTGTTGTTGAGAGCATCATCTTTTCATCAATCAGCATCAGAGCCAGGGACCTAAAAAGGCTCAACAGCCTGAAAAAATGGCTGATTCTGCTCTGGGGACGACTGTGGAACCTCTAGAGATGAGATGCGAAGAAGGAATCTTCATAAAATCAAGAAAATTATGGACAACCCTCCCCATCCTCTTCATGAGACTGTCTTGGGAAAACAGAGTATATTCAGTCCGAGGCTTCTTCAGGTTCATTGTGGTACAGACCACTTCCTGCCGACAGCTATCACCATCTTCAATAACTCTTTGTAGAATCTTGATGAGCTATAATAACATTTAATTTCCCTTTGGGATTAATAAAGTTGTTTTTTTTTTAATTTGAAATAAAAGAAAAATAATACCCTCCTAAATTAAATAAAGATCCTTTGTGATCAGTAATACCTTCAATTCACAGAATTTAGGTTAGCATGAACTTAGGTAAGAACCTTGGCTTCAGGCTTAAAGTGATGTAATTTAAGTGTGAACATGTTTGCCTAAATATGTTGTAATTTTCCAATTAATTAAAAAAATTGCCACTTATGATATCGCCAGAACTCATAATTACTTCAAAAATGTATATATTTTGTTAGATTTTCCACCAGTGGAGGTCACCATTTTTTTCACCTGCGTTTTGGTCCATTTTGTACTGGAATCTATAGAGTAAACACAGGAAGACTAACTTTACCGCGGAGTTGTTTTCTATCATATTGCGTTCGACTGGCGGAATTTTAGATAATGCCACACTGTGTCACTGTTGGCTGTAATTTAAAAAAATCCACCAATCTGACCGACCAAGGCCACTCTAAACAGCACAGTTGATGCCAAACCGGACACAGCACTACAGACGCTGAGAGAAACGTCAAAGACAAGCAGCGCCAACAGAGCTAGACCACCAGTACTGTGGAACCACTACCAACACCGAACAAAGATTGGACTCTAACCATCTATTGCCGAACCAGACACAGAGCTATAGAAGTACCTACCAGAGCACACAGTCTGGCCAGAGGTATGTCTCATTCATCATTTAATTACGAAGATGGAGGCATCAGCAGCAATCACCAGCTTCTACACCAACTCTGTCCTCTTCCTCTGGTCCTCCTCACCTTCATTGCCTCTTGTTATTTCTATGTTACAATCAATTTCAATGCACTCCAGTTCAATTTGAAAAGGCTTAATAACATTACTCATCACTGTTTTGGCTGGAGGAGCCAGGCAGTTGGACCATTACACGTCATTTACCCAGAATGCATTGCAGTGTGAAAAACATGGCGATTTTCCTGTGACAATATTTTATTAAAATTTATAAAAACTAAATAACCTACAGTATTATTACTGTATTGTTTTTACATCTAAAATAAATATTTCCTTTATAAGGTCTATTTTTATAGCTAATCGTGGATTCTTTAAATATAGAGGGAAAAGAATGAAGAGACTAAAAAACAAGCAATCTCTAACATATCTGGATACGTTTTAAGCAGATATCCAACCTTCCCCACTCACAATTCATAGCAGGGCAGAGAATAGTCACACATTCTGCCATACATTTTGCTGCCTAACCTGTCTTCATGTAAAAACACGTCCACATCAGATGGCTGGCATTCCACTGAAGCAACTCAGTAGAGTAATCTGTTTGGGCACCTCCCACTCTCAGTGAATTGGACCTATAACCCAATTTCTCTCTTTGGGCGCCGTTGTGCACACATTTTACAGTTTCTTCTGTATGTTTGTCACATCAGTGCTCCATAAAAGGTGAAGGAAGTTCACTCAATCGCAATGGAGTAGACCAAATGTAATGAAGAAAAGCTATAGACAGGTTGCTATTTAATGTTATATAAATGATCTATTAAATTTAAGAGATCATTTAATCTATTAATTCATAACTAAAAATATATAAGAATTTAGCCTGCAACAGATAATGGTCAGCATGCCCTCAGTTTGCAGAATATGGGCAGATTTTCAGAGGGAAAACTAATCTTATACATCATTGATTTCCTTGCCCTAAAAATGGAATGGTGTTCCCTAAAAAAAGCCTTCCTGATTTTCCACAGAATGGTTGTGCAAATTGCTGCAAGGCAGACATAGGAAGGGGCTATCAAATTTGAAGTACTGTGGTCAATCAATTAAAACATTGAATCACAATTAATCACTATGCCTAACTTTGTAAGCATGAAATATATGCATGCAGTTATGGTTCTTGCCATAACTGCATGCATATATTGCAGGAATGGTGCAAGCCCCTCCCCTTCTGTTGCATGGCAACCAATTAAAATGCAACCAATTATCAGATTTTTTTTCCCCGCAGCAGAAAACAAGTAATGTAATCTCCTAGGAGTCAACAGACACTAAGAGAAACTTGTTCCACTACGAAAAATATGAAACTTTTGTTGCCGTCTGCTGTAGCAGAAAACTCAAATCTTTCACTGTTTGTCACTCCCCTGTGTCAAGTCCATAACTAAGGGTTGCATATTCATATACTCATATTTTTAGTCAATGATAAAATGATAAATAAATGGAGTCGACGTCGACTAGTCACAGTGACATAATAGGCACGTAAGTGAAAATGCTGCACAGGAACTTGCAGGCTTTATTAGCAATATTAACGGCAAATAATGACAAAAAACATCACTTAGACCAGAGGTTCCCAAACTGTGGGGC
>NW_015114189.1:95394-106842 GCF_001443285.1 Poecilia latipinna | reverse complement strand
AGAATTAAAAGAACAAAAAACAGAACATTATCCCAGAACTTTTCATCAGCAGTTGAGCAGAGGTTGTCCGATAAGTTGCACAAAGTCGAGTCCAACTTTTTCTTTTCTTTTTTTCCCCAAAGACTAGCAGGTACCAATGACTGCATATGCTCATCTTGGATAGCTGGACATATTCTAGTCAAATTATTACAGTGACCACAGCTCCGCATGTTGGAACATCATAAACTAAACATATTATGAATAGATTCCATTTAATTACAGTTCAATTCAGTGCAGCCACCTGGATGCACTGAAGTGGGTTCATACCGGAGCTCTTTGACTCCGGTATGAACCCACAGACGGCGGTAGAAATTAGGGCTGTGTAATATCGATTTTGCGATATATATCGATATTTTCTTTCCTAGAAAAAAATCGATATTCTTCCGCAAGTATCGTACCATCCAACTGTCACCTTGCTCACTCACTGCTTGCTTCGCCGGGAGAGTGATTCAGTCATCAGGCTTAGAGTGATTCCTTCAGATGTTAAGTGTCAAGGTTAAAAAGGTATCAAACTATTCAGAGCAGGTACTTGGTGCACTTTGTTTACTTTACAAATGTATGTAAGCTACAGTTTGTACTGTTTCAATTAAAAGAAACATGCTTTCTCACCACTTCTTTGATTCATTTTGTCCAGCTGTCGACTTTAAGTCTGTGTCCATGTCCAACCAGAGCCAGGTATTGTGTAGTTGTAATCAGTTTTCAGTTAAATTAATCCAACTCTATAACAGTCACAAAATGTCACCAAAATCACTGTCCCTCTAAAATCTTTCATAAAATCGCAAAAGTGTATTGAATTGTATCGTTTGCTGAATATCGCAATATATTGCGATATTCAGCAAACGATACAAACGATACAATTCAATACACTTTTTATTGTATCGTTTTTTATTGTATCGTGACAATATTGTGTATCATATTGTATCGTGAGATTATTGCATCACTACAGCCCTAGTAGAAATAGCCTCAGCTTGAACTTTGTTTCTGCTATCAAACAATATTTTTATAAGAGCATAAAGCTACCAGGTTAGAAGCTTCAATATGAAAAGCCCAACATCATGTGCCACATTATTCAGGTAGTCTTTTGTTTTTTAAATAATTTTTCAGTACTAGTTGACATTACATGAATGGGTTGTTGCTATTTTATTGTACAGTATTTTAAGATCTTGTTCAATGAGCCCCTTTTTAACTTTGAGCCCCTGCCCCTCCAAAGTTTCTGCATGGCCCTGTTGGATTCTCTTTAGTTTTCTCTGTTCTGTATGTAATAGAGACTGGAATTAAACGTGTTTGGATTGCACCTCTGAACCAGACGCTCCAAAGCGTCCGGTCCATAACTCTTCAACATGCTGTCAGCTCCCAGACAGCAAGACACATTTAGCTCAGAGTCAATGAGATGATATTCAGAAATGATTTTTTTATTGATTGATTTTGGTTCCCTCTGTGATGAAATCTGTACATAAAGTTTATCATGTCTGTGCATGTGCACCAGTCAAGGATGTGAATTATAACCTGCTAAAATGAGGGACAGGCTTCACATTCTTCAGTTAAAAAAAAAAAAAAAAAAAAAAACATACATCCAATATGGAAAATATTCCATTAACGCAACCCCTGGCTCCAACCAGCCTTCTGCAATCTGTAAGCACACAAATATTCAATGTGCTAAAAATAAGACCCATAAACAAATAAGACAAAAATAGTCAGCTACCGACAAACCTGATTTTTAAACAGAGACAACAGCAATGGATATGTAACAGAACACCATTTGGTTATTCTACTCCATTCATGGCCTTTAATTGATGCAGACATACTCCATGTTAAACATTCCATACAAAATGTTGTACGAATCAGAACTGAAAGACATGACAAGCAATCTAAAGGAAGTGGCCCTGTTCATCAAAGTGAAACCGAGACAGATCTTAAACACAGAAGTTTTAAATAATAATTATCAGTAACATGCAGCCTTCTGATTCTTCTTAAAAGACATTATGTTTCAATTTTCTCCCAATTTTCACTTCACCAAATGATTTTTAAGTTACTCATGATTATGTGTACCAAGCAACACAGCATGCTAATGGAAAGTTGAGTAAAAGGAAACGATTTAGTAGAAAAAGATGTAAAAACCAACAGAAAATAAGGTTCCCTAAGCTAAAGTTGTCTGAGTTCCAGACAGAAGTTTCCACAGCCAGTAATGATTTAGGGACCATATTATGTGCCTGTGTTGAGTCCTTGTGTCCAAGTCAGCGTAGGCCTCTACCAGGAAACTTCAGAGCACATCATATGTTCTCTTTGATCACTGAATTTATGGAGATGCTAGTTTTCTTTTTCCAGCAGGACTTGGCACCTGCCCACGCTACCGAACAGCATCAAAACCATGGTTACTGAACCAGTGGCTCAGTGGTTACTGCCAGCAAACTGGACTGGCTTTAACCCTGTTCAGATCGATGGGGTTCATTTGAAGTAGATGACAGACAACCGCGCCTGTAGAACCACAGCCGCCTGCTTTAAAGTACCTCAAGGCTGACTGACACTTCCATGTTAAAAAAAAACCTATTCATCTGACATAATATTCTACTTTTCTGAGAAACTAAATTGTGGGTTTCATCATCTATAAGTTACAGTCATCAAACTGAGTAGATGCAAAGGAGTGAAGAGATCACTGACTGCAACGAATATATTAGTTTCATTTTTTATTATTAAAAAGAAAAAAAATTAGCTGATATTCTAACTGAGATGCATTTATTTCTGTGACTTTTTACTGTGCAAAACAGGTAAATGCATAGTTTATGTGCCCACATCATTTGTGCTCCAATTCAAATACTGTACTGCTAAAAGTAAAAATTGTTTTAAAAATAATGAAGCATTAATGCTTTGATTTAAAAGGTCCTCTCTTTTATTATTAAACAAAAACATAGCACTGCATAAGAGTCTCTTTAAATGTTGGGCCTCAGATGAGCATGCCTGAGATTAAAAAGATTAATCTGCGTCGATGTATGACCATGTGACCATCTCAGCTGAGGTTTCCAAGCGAGCAAGCGCGTGTCTGTTGGTGCATGCGACATAATTTCCTCCAACATCCATCCATCAAAGTGGTTCCCACTCTGTAGTTGACCCTTTTGGAATTCTAGCCAAAATTACCTCACACAGAAATAATCATTTAATAAATTACCCTGAAGGAAATGTTCATATTGTTGACAGAGCACTAAATCCAGTTGAAGGAGTCACTTGTAACAGTGTGTATGCTCATCATTCCTGCTGCTTCTAACTTGTCGATACATGTGCACATCTATATCACGTGTAGCTTAGGGTGCAAAAGTAGTTATTGTGACAGATAAGACAACAGCTTTCTCTGGTATCACTAATCTGAAAATTAAAACTCTTATTTCTACACCATACTTGTGTCAAATATATCAATTTTCTCTAATGCAAACAATCCATGCATATCAATAATTATAGCCCACACAACTCGGATGGAAAAGTACTGATTCGACAGCTGTCCTGCAGACATTAACAACTGAACAGACTTGACTGATACTGTGCATGCTGTGGATGCATGTATATAAGTTTCCTGGGCTGCATGCATAACTGATAAGGTTATATCTTTTCTCTGAACTTTAGTCAAGAGTTTAAGTCACACACAACAGAAAAAATCTTCATGTTTTTTGTGCAAAAACTTTTCAACATGAAGAGGAGTTTTCTGTTTTCAGGTATCAGATGGAAAGAAACCGGGAAACCTGAGCTACCTCACTGTGTGTGTACGCTACATGTGCTATCAACTCAGGGCAACTCACCACACACTGTGTGTACACATGAAGTGTTACGTTTTCTCTACCCACAACTTCATTTCCTGCAGTAGCATCGCCAGGACCGTCAAAAAGAAATCAGTCTGCAGCTTCAGGAAATGAAGTTACTTCAGTTTTTTTCTCTTAAAAACAGATTTACACAACTCTTCCAAACCAGGGAGGCTAACACAGAAACTGTGGTTGCCTTCTTCCTGAACCTCACACAGCTGGTCACATGACCAGGGCCAGATGAGTTCAGGTGGGTGTTTGATGGACCAGTGAGGAAGAGGAAGTGATACTGGGAGCAGAACAACTTTCACAGCAGTACAGCAGTGAAGGGATGATACTATATGTTGCAAGGGCCTGTTTTATAAAACCATTTTGTGCATCCATCCATGTCTAGACACCCACCCACCCACTCACCAATGACTGTAATGAGCAGCCGCCCACACACACACACACACACACACAGGCCCACCATTTCACAACTCCAGTCGAGATGCATCTGTTGAGAAATCTAACTTTCTGCTGCATCTCCCTCCCATGATCTCTTCAGACATCTCAGCTTTCACCGTCTGCTCCCTCTCCTCTTCTACTCTTACATTTCACTCCGTCTCCCTTCAGCCTCTTCCTGTCATTTAGCAACGCTGGCGAGAGCCTGCCTTAGGTTTGACACCTGCCTGCCAAAACAATGATGCCCTCAATGAGAGAGCCAACAGGTCACTGACAGTGTGCAGACCTGCATTACACACCCAGAGCAAACAGCAGCAGTGGTGCAACCACAGAAAAGGGGGCTGATGGGCCACGGCCACCCATACAAATTTCCAGGACTTCCTACGACTCTCACCAGACAGAAATACTTACAGTAAGGACTGTTGCAATAACAACTTTTACTGGATGAATTGTCACAAAAGTTATTATGATAAACAATAATGTGAGACCATTGTCAAGTAACATAATGATAATGGAAAAAAAAATACAAGGACATCCTCTCAAAGATCAATAAACTTTCAACAAACATTTAACACTGGATCTGGAAGACATTTTAAATATGCAAAATAAATAATCAAAACACCCAAAACAGATGGAATGAAAACAGTAGCTTCTAAACAAAATTGTTCTTCAAATAGCCAGGCTAACTGAGACCAAAGCATCAGACTGAAGACTTTTATCATCCAGTCTTTGGTAGAAACAATGAAACAACAAAAACATTCATGATAATGGAAATTACCATGTAATTAATTGATTTATTGCTCATTATGACATTTATACTCAGTATGCTACTACCAGCAGGTCAGTGGCCAGCTGTGTCAACCAGTTCAGGTTGGAGTTTCAAGAAATTTGGATGACCCAGAATAGGGTAGAATACAAACAGCCTTTATTGCCCTGCAAAGAGGTAATTCAGGATGTCATTTGTTATGTACATTATTTTCCGACCCTGTTTGCAACATAGCTGAAGGTTGTTGTTAAATTTTGTGATTAGTAGATTTATTTACATGAACCAAGAATTAATGTTTTCATACACTTATAGTTAAAACAACATATTTACATACACAGTGTATACCCTGAAACAATAACAGCAACTGTGTGAAAATCCAGGTGAAGCTGGTAACAATATATCATTTTCCACAATGAAAGTCCTGTACCAACATGACCCAAATTGCCACTCAGTAATGAAGAATTGATTACTCCAACAGCAACACATTACGGTTTGCAACAACTCAGGGACAAAATCCAATGCTTAGACATCTGTGTTTAATAAATCTAAAAATATAACTGTTTGGGCATTATGAGCATTGTTATGTTGGAAATGTGTCCTTGCTGTACAGCCTCTTGTTCTTATTTTTTACCTTTGGGTGAATGGGCATGGTCCCACAGACCTTAACTTCCCCCACTGTGGGACAACGAATGGTATTTTTATATTCTACTTTTGAAGAGGAAAGGGACAGATTGCATATCAGAAAACAATATCCCAACTGTGAAGAATCAGTTTTGGACTTTGTTCCTTCAAGAGGGACTGGTGCACTTCACATGTCAGACAACATCATTAGGAAGGAACAGGTCAGGGTTTCCCCCAGTGTATTATTGGCCTGGCGGCCTGCCATGCTTTACTAGCGCCCCCGCCAGGCAAAGCGTTGCTTGTTTTTGTTTTAAGGAAAATAATAATTTAAAAACTTTTTTTTATTTTTTAAGACGGATTGCATTTAATGGCGGAGCAGATTTATTGCTAAAAGACAGGCTTATAGTTTATGCATTTAAAGTCGGGAGCATGGACCAATCACACAGCTGGCACCTCTGTGCGTTGCCTCCCGCGCTACCGCTGCTTGATCTCTTAAGTTTAACTCAGCGTGAATCGCGTGCCTCCTTTCACTCAAACTGGACACAGGCTGACCTGTATGAATATTTATTTACATCAAGCCCCTGTGAGGAATTATGATTCTTTGGAAAACTATACGTCAAGGTCAGAGTTTAAAACCCACAGCGATAGCTCTGGTTAGCTCAGGTTGTGCAGCTCTATGTGAACCACAGGAATAACTTGTAGTGGCGCTTTCAGAGGTGAGTTGAGGGAGCAATAAGAATGATTTACATTTGTGAACAAAGAATTATGTGGCATATTTACATCTTAACACGCTGCCCGCCGTGTGGCTCTGTCTTCCCTTCCCCATTTGGCCAGCGATAATCTCATCATGCAGGTTCAGCCCAGTGAGGAGCTTTCACGCTCTGCTCGCAGTCACGCATCATGCTGGTTTTATATTACTTTTAGTATTATTTTTCTGGTTACACAATGCATCAAACTATACCAAATGCTTTGTCCACTTAGTCAGACAGAATTAATGCCCACAGCCACGCGGAGATCAGAAAATCTCCTCTCATTAACTCCAGCAACCAAAACAGTTTCTGTGATGCTTATTAAAAACTCAAAAGACACGAAATAGAAGAGCTACTAAAGTCACATTAGCAGCATTTAATAAAATCTCCCGTTTGTTACGCGTCTCTAACCGGCCGCATCATGCAGTGCCGGTCCAAGGTTGTATGAGGCTTCCAGCAGAATTTGACTTAAGAGCCCCTCTTGCTGCTAAAAACATCAGCACCTCTAACAGCTTCTGTGTTAGATTTAATCTGGGAGGAGGGAGTAGTTTAATTGGCCAAACTAAAAAAAAAAAGTTATAATTGCAGTTTTTTGCATTTGAATTTGTAAACAAACAGAGCTTAAACTCAAAGATTAAACTCGCAGCATCAGATTGTTGCTGTGGTAACAAGACAAACTATAAATATTGTTCTTTGAACTTTTACAAAGGAAACTTGTCAGCTTCTTAAAATCTTACATTTAAATGTTAAACAATTTTAAATATTTTAATTTATGTATGCTGAAACCATTAAATCAAATTTAGTAGCATTGATAATCTCAATAAATAAATGTATCTGTGGTCTGTGTTAAAATATTAGCGTTTATTGGGCAACTGGGTGCCCTGCGACAGACTGGTGACCTGTCCAGGGTGACCCCGCCTCTTGCCCAAAACGTTCGGAATTTAACATATAAAAATCCATTTTGTACTCTTAACTGACCAAAATCACAAATTGTTTAGATCAGTGTTTCTCAACCCTGGTCCTCACCGCCCCCCCGCTCTGCAGGTTTTAGATGTGCCTCTATTCCAGAACAGCTGATTCAAATGATTGCATGACCATCAAATACTGCAGAAGCCTGTTAATCACCCAGAGATACAATTCAGGTGTGTAGCAGAAGGGAAACACCTAAAACATGCAGGACAGGGGGCCTGAGGACCAGGGTTGAGAAACACTGGTTTAGACATTACTGATCATCCAGTAACAAACAGATTTTATGCAAAAGGTTTGGCTTCCAAGAAATATTGGAAATAATTTGAATCTAAATTCTTGAATGTTAGTATGAAAGTAAAAGCATAATGTTTTTTTCAAAGCAGAATTCTCCCTGTAGCCATGTTAATGACAAAAGTATTGTGCAATAAGGATATTTTGATCACAATTTTAATTTTAGCAACAAACACAAAAACATGTCATTGTTACAAAAAATTATTAAAACAACTCTTTCCCGATAACTTTCACAATGCAGAAAACGTAGATGAAGAATCAACTGTAGACATGGAAGCTCGTGTCATTTATTAACATGTGGATTAGAGCTAACAAGCCATGAATTTTTAAGAGCTCCTGGAATGAAGGCAGGATATTAATCAACGATCATTTGTTGAAGGTTTTATGTTGATACATTGAAAATATGCCTGAAATTAAGCATTTTGTTTTTGCTATTTTTGGGTCACAACTTTTCACAGATTTTAATGTAAACTCAGGGACATAAATTACCCCAGAATGTTATGCTCTAACTGTCTTAATGTTTCAGCCGATTAATCTTAAATCTATCAGCTTATTTATAAAGCACCCATTCAAAACAAAGCCATATCTAAATGCACTTTACAGATTCACACACACACACACACACAGACTGCAGATAGATTCCAGTGCAGTCAAACTCAGGTAAGAAACTCTTAAAAATAAAATTATCAGAAAAGTTTGACAGAATCAAGCTGCTGATTGTCTTTAGGAATCCTTCCTTGAAAATGGAATGGAGCAACACATTGTGATCTCTTGAAGATTCCTTTACTCACATTAACTTTGTTGTTTAGACATGCAATTCTTGAAGTTTGCTAACCTTTCTATTTAAATTAATTTAAGGCAACATTTATCTATTAAAGTAGCTGTTTCTCCATGTCCTTACACCTGTTCTGCTGCAGCACACCTTAAACCAAAAGATATTTCTGGACCTTTCCAGAAATGTCTTTTGGTTTAAGGTGTGCCTAGCAGAACAGGTGTGTCATCCCTTTAAACACTTTCTGGAGGTGGTGATGGATATGAACATCAGTTCACAAACACACAGCCGTATGAAGGCAAATAATGGTACAGAACTGAACATTGTTCTACTGTTTCCATTGGCTCAGTGCGAGTTTACCATTCTATTTAACATCCAAAAATTGCCCTTTTCACCCCTTCCGACTCAATTTGATACTCAAAAACAATTCAGTTTTCGCATATCAGTTTATTTTTCAGCGATCGTTGTCAAATCCTCAAATAAAAAAATTTAATTTAACCGTATGTGTTCACACACCCACAGCAGACATATGATTTGTGAATGAGCCCCTACCTTGGCACTGGAATCCCTGCTTCCCAAAGCCCCTGTGGACAGAGGACAGGGATGAGAAATTTGAGGAATTCGCTGACAGAGATACCCTACATATAAAGATATCCAGCCGCAAACATTAATCAGCACACGGAGAACCAGCAGCAACAACGGCGGGGCCCCATGCAACCAGCAGCATTCCTCCACCAGTTTCAGAGGTTGGTGTAGGTGGAGGCGGAGGGGGGATGCAGTAAAATAGGGAAGCCGAGCAGCAATGCGTGCTGTATGGCTGCAGGTAGCGCATCTCTGCCCCTATGTAGAAGGCCCGCGGTGCTGTCGCATTGAATGGCGCATCGCCGTGTTTTATGGTGACAGATTTTAGCACTGCGGCGTTGGTGTACAGAGAGGCCGGTCAGACCTTCCGCAGAGACAGCGGCAGCAGCAGCAGCAGCAGCAAGTGAATCACCTGTGTCCTTTCGGCTCGCAGCGCGCGCTCACACTCACCAGATGAAGTCCGTGCAGTGGCTGCAGAAGGTCGGCTGCTTGAAGAAGCGCGCGATGAACTTGTGGTTCTTCACCTCGTGCACGTTCTTCTGGCGGAGGGCTCCCTGGCGGGCGAAACCGCGCGCGCTCTCCGGCGCCTCACCGTCGCTGTTGGGGTCAGCCATTTTAACGAGGAAGCGGTCCGAGAGGTACGAGGGGTGAGGAGAACGACGACAGGGAGGGAGACGTGACGGAGGCGGCGGGGCAAAACGAGTCTGGGTGCAGGTACCTCCTCCTCGTCCTCCTCCTCATCCACCTCCTCCGTCTCTCCTCCCCGCTGGCCGCCTCGGTGCCTGTCGCTCGTGCTGCCGGTGATTTTTACTGTCTGCGTCCACCTCGCGTCTGCTGCTGCTTCCGGCGACTCTGCTTCCCTGTTCTCAAAGTGTCGCTGCTTGCAGCTCTGTATCTCCGTCGCAAACAACCTGCTGGTCACTCGAACTGCCACAGATACACACACATGCGCGCGCAGAGCACTGTCTACAGCAACACAAGTTGAACCTCGAGCTCCGCATATTTTCACAGTACAGAGTGGATTACACACACATTCTCTCCAGGATGGAGTTGTCCCTCAGCAGAGAAACAATTTGCCTGCAGGGTCCACACAGGCTCAGATAGCCGCTCTTAGCTGGGTACATTTTGTACTGAAATACTGGATAATATTTTTTCAGATTCACACCCAATAAATAATCTGACACTGACTGAAGTATACAGATGCATCTCAGTAAATCAGAATGTCATTCACCACTGCATTCATCTCAGCAACACCAAAAGTGAAATACACAGATTCATTTTACAGAATGGCATGTTTAAGGATATGAGGCCTGCACAGGGAGCATGTTGGCTGAGAGACACAACAGTTACACTATGAATATTATTCTTGCTCTTTTACAAAGTAAGCCAATTACTTTCAATCTTACATTTAAGTGTTAATTGGTGCTGAAACTATTGATAGTATTTTCATTCTCAATATATAGATGTTAAAATTTCAGATCTATGGTCTATGTTAAAATTCAAGCTCTTATGGCCGGGAACTCCGGAAGCCTGGGGGCCCTAAGCAGCTGTTTGGTTCACTTTGCCTTGGGCTGGCTTTGGGTTTAGTCAATAAATGAAGTGTATCAGTTTTAATGATTATGGCTTACAGTTAACAAAAGCCTAATATTCAGACTCCCAAAAAATAGAAACATTTGAGTGGGATGTTTTCTAACACACTTTTTCATTTAACTCAACTTTCCAATTGCAAGTAGGAATACAGAATTCTGTGCAGAGCCTGTATTTAGCAATGTTATTTTGTAAGTAACAGTACTTTCTTGCTGCATTGTTTGCATGCAGCTAATGGAAACCCAAAATTTCATTTTCTCCAAGTTAAAAAGAGCATATAAGCCAGATTAAAAGATTTTAAGTACAAAATGTTATCTTATTGCTTTCCTAGGGGCTTTCATCTCCAGCCATTAAGGGCCAGAGTCCTGCAACCTTTAGATGTGTTTCTGTTCCAACACACAAATGGCTGAATTACTTCCCCAGCATGCAGTCAAGTTTGGTCAGTCCTGCTAATGACCTGATGATTTGACTCAGGTGTGTTGAAGAAAAGATGCCTTTCTAAAGAAGGGTAAGCCACAAAGGGTCATAGCTAAAGATCATTGTTTTTAGACTCCATCCATCCAATGTCTTTCAGCATCTGAAATTGGGTTGCAGGGGCAACAGGTCCATGATGGAACCCCAGACATTCTTCTCCTCCAGGTCATTCTGAGGGATCCCAAGGCGTTTCCAGGCATACATAGTCCTTCCAGCAAGTTCTGAGTCTCCCCCAGGGAGGCACCCTGCACAAACCACCTCAACTTACTCCTTTTGATGCATAGAAGCAGTGGCCTTTTTTTGAGCTTCCCAAAGGATGATGGCAGAATTATGACACTTTTAATACAAAATTTACATTATTCAAAATGT
>NW_015114189.1:87230-91384 GCF_001443285.1 Poecilia latipinna | reverse complement strand
ATAACAAACTGCTACAACATGGTGACTGCTTTAACTATGGTGAAAACATATTTTTTATTAAAGTTACGTACTGCAGCTTGAGTAAAATGCAACTACGTAGCATTTTTGAGATCTCTGGATTGCTTCATGTATATTTTGCACGTTTCTTTTGACTGTTGCTCATGGGGAGACATTTCAGTATCTAAAACTAATAGAAAAAATTAAACAACCTACTTGCAAACTGGATGTGGACTGTTGGATGTTAAATTCATGAGCAGTACATATTGTGCTAACTATCAGTATTGAACCAAAGAAAGCAAGGCAGATGCAAGCCTTTAAAATTGTGATGCTTTTTATGGGTCAAATAGACTCAAAAAATTGTAACAGCAGCTGGGCGGGGGCCCTACTATCCCAGTCTGTCTCTCCAACTGGTCCCTCATGAAGCATTGAAGAAGCATGTGATGGTCTTTGCTTCCTCAACCTCAGCCACCCGATACCTGTCAGCTACTTTAAGAGTCCCCAAGGACAACCAAGCCCTGCTTCACCTGACAGTTTCCATCACCTCTGGTGTATACCAGCAGGTCCTCTGGTTGCCACTGCAATAGGTGCCAATAACAGGAAGAAGCTACTTACTTGGGCTGAGTAGAATAAATACTGTTGTTCAGTGGTCCAAACTCTTCTTTTTAGATTAAACTCAATTTTGCATTTTGGAAATCAACATACCAGAATCTAGAGAGGCACAGAATTCAAGCTGAGGTCCAGTGTGAAGTTTCCTCAGTCAGTGATGACTTGTGGTCATCACTGCTGGTGTTGGTCCACTGTGTTTTATCCAATCAAAGTCAGTTTTGTGGTCTACCAGAAAATTTTAGAGCACTTCATGCACTCACATGAAGAGGGCTGTAGAAAAAGACATGTCCTCACAGTCAGAGATTTGAAGAATCTTGGCAAAGTAGAGTGGACAAACACTTCTGAGCCAAGATTTAGAATGCTGATAGACTGCTGACAAGACAATGTTGAAATTGAATAAGAAGATGAGCATTAGACTGTGCATATCTATCTAAGTTGTTGCAGGGTTTTTTTTTAGTTAAAAAAAACATTCCTGTTCCACATTTGCTTGTTTTTCAGAATTGTACAGAAACGATGTCACATTAAAGGTATAAGAAAGGTAATTTGAACTGGGATGTGTAGACTTTTTATACCACCTGTATCTCAAAGCGAACCTCCCACTGGTAACTATTATTAGTTGGATACATTACTTGAAAAGATAAGTCATTTCTGAAGCTAAAGCTCATTTTCCTGTGATTCTTAAATCCTGGGAGTAAAGTAGCTGAAGTGACATTAAACATCTGTGGCCTTTATTTGACTTAACAGTAGAACAATTGATTTTTTATCCTTTTCTACGGGGACTGAAAAAAGTGTTCCCATATCTATCGACAGTTATTTAAAATGGTTTATGTCTCTACATCAGAAGATGTAGAAAACTGATCAGTGCTTAGAGCTACATAATATTTGTAACCTTTATTGAATCCTGACTGAGAACGTTATCCTCTTTATATTTCTTGTTTCATGAACATTAGTGCTACCCTAAACAGCTATTGGCACTTTTTTGTAGAGATGTGTGAAAAGCCTTAAAAGGAAATCATCAGTTTTGTTCCACCACAATGGCACACTTTTTTTTATTAGAAAAACCTCACTTTTAATTTGAGTTAATTTATTCTGTCAGGAATAAAACAGCATTTAT
Organism: Poecilia latipinna; assembly: GCF_001443285.1. Taxonomy (NCBI): domain Eukaryota; kingdom Metazoa; phylum Chordata; class Actinopteri; order Cyprinodontiformes; family Poeciliidae; genus Poecilia; species Poecilia latipinna. Next base: position 89,664 of record NW_015114189.1, on the reverse strand, counting down.
AAATGGAAATAATTTTCATTTTAAAAAAGAATTATTTTTTTAGAAAAATTCATGCTACAACACTTATCTACACAAGTAAATATAGCGGACAGTTTGTTTATTTATGCTTTTCTTTCTCAATTTGACTGAGATGTTTTAGAGCTTCAAAGTAACTTATAACTGTCATATTGGCAAAGGAGGTTTCAGGTGTATATATTTGCCACCTGAGATTTTACAATAAAATGATATCCTAAGATATAAATCTTTCCCCATCTGAATAAATGTGTTCAAATTAAAGGTTGGATTTTTGTTAGGTTTGGTTCTGTGTGAGCTCGTGCTCCAGGAGAAAAAGATTACCTTTAACTTATTTTAAGACTTTCTTCACATCTTTAGTAGGGATACCAGTGCATGTGTCCTGTGCATTTTGATAAAGATCAGTTTTATTGCACATTTTCATAAAAGTCATTTTTTGGCTCTATCAAAAGACTCAATGATCTAATTTGAATGTGGGTAATGGGATATCCCATTTGATTGCACTCAAAATTTGAAATTGAGCTGAGCCTTTAATCTCTCTTCAGCAGCCATGCTGTGTGTGGGAGGTTATGTGTGAATGAAGGAAACCGCTGCCTCTTGAGGATTTGAGCCTGTAATGTTCCAGGTTGCATGTGAGAGCGGGGCTCAAAGAGGTGTTCCTCTGCCACCTGCCCACAGCTCAGAGCAGCAGGGTTCAGCTCCACTGAAGTGTTCAGTGAAGAGTCTATTTTACATTTATACAAGATGTTATGTAAGTAATCATGTGCCAAGTTTTTTTACTTGGTGATCCAAACACACACTAATTAATTTGATCACTATGTGCTTTTAAAAAGACTCTGACTTTATAGAGTCTAATACTTTTAGTTTTCTTCTAATACTATTAGAAGAAAACTAAAATCCCTTGAATTTGCACCATGTGTGACACCTAATATTTAATTTGCATACTAAATCATCTCTAATTTATATGCCTGTGTAATATTTTAAGGTGGTCTTGATCAAGCGTTAATCAGGCTTTTTTGAAAGTGTTTTAAATGTCTTTGCACTTCAGGTGCATTTTCTGTTGTTTTTAGTTCTGGTGTTAAACCTCATCATGCCAGCCAGTCAGGACTTTATAAGGACAGTGAACATTAAGTGAACACAGTAAAGATAAGTGCCAACCCAGTCAACATACTTTAAACTTTGGTCTTTAACATTTCTTCATATAAAGAAAATGGAAGAAATTAACATTTTAACAAATGGCAGAGACATCTAATTTGATCTTTGCAGCACTGTTTCACTACTCAAGTGTGTGAGTCTATTTAATATCTGAATGATTCAGAGGTTTGACTCAACAAAAACAAAAATCGCAAAATGGGAGGCAAAGTGCGCCCATAAACAAATTTGTTTTAGAAAGCCTGAACGTTTGATCAAAACTGTGATAAAACATCAGGAGAAAGTCCCGTTTCTTGGATTAAAAGAAAATTAAGGATGGTTTTATGTTCTTGACTGTCTTGTATCTCAGTAGCATGTTCTTCTTGTGTTTTGTGAGTTCCTCTGGGTACCCACATAAAATTTTGCTCTCATAAAATTTGTCCTCCCATCAACTCTGGCCAGCTTCTCTGTCTCTTCTGAAGAAAAGAATCTCCACAATATATAATACACATTTTACACCATTGGAGTTGTGTGGTGAGGGAGATGTGCAGTGGTTTGTAGTGCACAGGCCAAAACTTCTATTGTATGGTCTAATCTGACTTTCTTCTTCTACTTGTTTGCTATGTCTCTTACACTGTTTGTGGGAAACTGCAGAGGGCATTCCAACAACAATAGCTGTCTTCCTGTAACACGTCCATGAAGGTCAAATTTGCAGTCCCACTACTTTGTGTAGATCTAGCAAAAAAAATTCACAAAACACACCTCAGCGTTTCAGTTGTAACTTGACAAACCGTGAAAAAGTTAAGAGTGTGAATACTTCTGAAAACCACAGCATATGCAATGAAAGAGATGTTAAAAATGAACAAAAATAAGAAAAAATAAGAGAATGACACTAAAACACACCAAAACCATGACTGTTAGGTTAATTAACAACAATAAATTATCTGTAGGTGTGAGTGTGTCTGCCTGTGTGTGTGTGTGTGTGGGTGTGGGTGGTTGTCCTGTCTGTGTCAGTGTTGCTCTGCAATGAACTGATGACCTGTCCAGGGTGAACCCACCTACCGTGTTCAGATGATTGATTCAAACTGTTGAACAGCTTGTGTTCAGCAGTAATGGACATACATTTCTCTTTGAAAACTACTGTTTCAAAATGACGGGGAAGTGTCATCAAATAGAAAGAGGATGTCAAATTGCTGAGCAAGAGTTTTCCACACTTTATTGGTGGTTTCAGTTTACGGACTTCTTCAATACTCTGCTTTTCAAAATAATTTCAGTTATGGTTTTCTCCCTA
>NW_015114189.1:80739-82467 GCF_001443285.1 Poecilia latipinna | reverse complement strand
TAAATAGGAATAAATAGTTGCCCATGTTAAAATCTGACATAAATAGGAATAAATAGCTGATTAAAGTCTGTGAACAGAAAATACCATCGCTGTTTCTTTAAGAAACCAGCGTCACAGACGCGGCGCCTGGGTGACGCTGCAGTGCACAAACCTGAGGGAGAGAGCAGAGGAGGAATCGGAGGAAAAGAGCGGTGATTAATTAACAGAAAAGTTAATATTATAGTTGAGAAAACATAATTTACCTGGTCGGAAACTGACGGGGATTTTATGAGAACTAAGTTACATCGGTTTTGGTGAGTTTTGTGTTTATTTTTTTACATTTTTCACCGTGTTGTACTTTTCCTTTTGGCGGAGAGCTAACGCTAAAATCGTAGCTGTTGCAAAGAAATGCTCCGTCATAAACTGTTATCCGGTTAATATATTGGGTTTCTGAAGAAGAATTTATTTTTATAATTTAATGATTTAAAAAGAGTTCTGTCGTGTTTGAGACCTGTTACACAGGTCAGGTTTTTTTGTTCGGTTGGAATCTCAGACGGAGCGAGGATTGGTCTGCCATGTGCGACGTGCACATTTACAGACGGGATTCAAGATGGCGAGCCAGACCAAGACCTTCAACTCATCTCCATCGTATCAGGGAGGGACTCTCCTGCGTGGGGTAATTCGCTGCCGGAGCGGTAGGAATATCAGGAACTAGTTCAAACTGAACTGAACAGGATTAAGAACTGATTGAGTTATTATTATTTTTGGACTGAATCAAACTGAAGCTTTTCATTGAACTGAGCACCTGAACTCACATTTGGACTTGAACTTGAATTTAAAGTGCCCTACTTTGATTTTCATGTTATATCTCTGAATGTGATTTGAATAATTGTGGTCCACTTTGATTTAATTGTGTTTGAAGGTATTTCCTTACCTGTGAAAGACAAGAAAACGAGTTAACTCAGGAAGAAAAAATAGGAGTACTAAAATAGGTGTAACCTAGACTGGTCTAACTAACTTAAATTAGTCCGGCTAAAATAACCTAGGAGAAAAGAGACTGGTCTAATTAAACTAGATTAGTTTTACTAAAATAAACCAGGTGAACTAAAGAGTAAAAAGAAGGAGTGATCTACTTTTCTTTTTTTTTGAGGGGTTTCATGTATTGTATTTTATGTGTGTGTTTTTAGTAAATTGCTGGCTTTTTCCATATAAAGCATCGGTCTCTGGTGTTGTTATTCTTGCTTCCCCACTCCTTAGAGCAGGGGTCCCCAAACTACGGCCCGCGGGCCGGATCCGGCCCGCCACGTCATTTGGTCCGGCCCCCTGAACAATGCCGGATACGGCCCGCCTGCTCATACCAGAGAGCATTCAGTGTTTTTTTTCATATATTGTATTTTCCGGTTTATATGTGGATTTTTCTTCAACCACCAGGGGGCTTTTGAACAATTGTGAAACTTACTTTCCCTCAATGGAATATATACTCGTCAGTCACCGTTTCACTCACGGTTTTTTCCATTTGCATTCTGGGTAAAAATCTATCCAAAAGTGTCGTCGTCTCTCCCCCACACCCCCCGTCGACAAGAATTTCTTTGTTTTTTTTTACTGCAAAAACTAAGACCGGCCCCCGACCACAGAAAGGAACAGCTATGTGGCCCTCGCAGGAAAAAGTTTGGGGACCCCTGACTTAGAGTTTCACTGTAAGAACTTTTTCTACGTTTAACTTTGTTGTTAACAAAAGTATAGATTATC
>NW_015114189.1:72809-74866 GCF_001443285.1 Poecilia latipinna | reverse complement strand
CTCTCTCTCTCTCTCTCTCTCTCTCTATTTTTGAAAACCTGATTTCATAACTTTTCTTAGCAGCATAGTAACTGCCACAGTTGTTCTTGTTTCCTACTATCTGCTGCTAACAGTGTCACAGTGAAGCGTCCAAGCAGGAATGAACCATTTAACTCAGATTAGGGAGTTCAGGGCAAATATGGATGTGTGTTTTTTGATCTGGGAGTGGGAACATTAAATGATTAATTTTGTAATTGACAGGGCCCCGATGTTTTTATTTTTATTTCTATGAACAAAAAATAAATAATTAAATTGTGGAGAGCCCCCTGTTGGTTAGGGCCCCTAGAATTGTCATCACTTTTCCCCTCATTACCGCGCCCCTGCTCCTTCCCTCCTCACCCCCCTCCTGTTTCCATGGAGCTGTGGAGCTGAGCGCTCCTAAAGACATCATTCCTCGATAACAAACACCTCTGTAGGACTATGCCAGGGACCACAACCACTTGGCTCCATGGCCCTTTGACGTCACCACCTTCACTCATGTCTTTGTTTTGCCCCTTTGTTTTGTCTGAATGTTGCCATCTGCCCTAATGTGTCCTTTCGTCTTTTCCTTTGGTTTGTTATTTTGTTTGTATTTCCTTTTAACTCATGTAAAGCATTTTGAATTGCCTTGTTGCTGAAAATGTGCTATATAAATAAAATTACCTTACCTTATATTATGTCTATGGGACCAACGACATTGACCAATTACAGACGTTACATAAAAAAACAACTGCGAAGGGTTCACTGCTTTACTGCAGATGAACTGACAAGATGACAGTGAGTAATAACCACGACGCAGCTGGAGACATAACATATGTAACATGTACATCTGCAACATCTACATGGAACATCGACATATCCATAAAGCACTAAGACTATAGACATCAACCAAAGTCACATAGCAACGACATAGACCAACAACATCTGCACGTATGACTTCTACTTAGTTTTGACACAAATGGAACCACATACATTTCCATTTATTTATTTATTTATTTATTTTTTAAGTTTGTAGGTGCGGCTTATAGTGAGGTGCTCTCTATAGTCCAGAAAATATGGTATTCATTTATGGGGCTTTCTTTTGAATAGTATAGTTACTGGATTGGATTCCTTCCGCTTTATAGTAGTATTATGTCGCCTAGTTTTCTCACAGTTATGTCAAAAGATACATTCAGTGGAGGGATCGGTGGTAGAAAAAAAGAATTTAAAAAAAGAAAACAAAAAAGATTGTTGCTGCCCTGAGAGAGCATTATGAGGCACTAGTTTAGATATGTTGGAATTTTGCGTCCTCTGGTGGTTACTTTTAAGAATAGCAGTCGCTTCACAGTTTGTATAACTCCCTCAAAGACCCGCCTACCAGGTCGTAGCTTATTGGTCAACTGTTCTTATAGCGGCACAGGATTGGTCCGGAGGTGATTTTCGTCAGCGAAGTCGGAAAATAATAAAAACACGGTTAAATGATATGTAGTAACCTACAGTCTTCGGTAGGTAACGCTTTAAGGGTTAGGGCATTAGATTTTTCTTTAAACTGTCTGCAGAAATGCCAACATCTCCTGTGAAAACCCAGATCCCCCTCACCAGCTTCGGGCATCTCATCACAGAAGTGAAGGTAAGATCCCAGAAATATATGCCGTTTGTCTTATAACGATGGAAAACAGCAGGAGTCGGTGCTGCAAGACTCTCCACACAGAAGGAGTAGGATGGTCAGTATACCTGGTCCGTAATCAGTCATACAGCAAACTGGATCGTCAAGAAGAAAATAAGACAGCAGACCCCGTCACAGGACATGGGACACGTTGAACTACTCCTGAACCTGGACAGCATGAGAAGCGTCCTGTCTGACTCAGGCCCAGCGGGCATTGGGGAGCATTACCCGCCCACAGATTCAGCCGTGTTCCGATATCTGTGTCCTCTGTCACTTTTATCAGCAGTTAAAACTGTTTAATCCGTTGTTAACATGTCGTAACCTGTTTTTCCGAGCCGCCTTTAAACGCAACATGAGCGCTGCGACACTCACGCTGGGTTTACACCTGTGGGGC
>NW_015114189.1:55907-69422 GCF_001443285.1 Poecilia latipinna | reverse complement strand
CAAATTTGAGCATGCCATCTACACTGTGGAAAAATGGTGGCAGCATCATGCTGTGAGGATGATTTTCAGAGTTAATGGAAGGATTACATCGGAATGGCTTAGATCAAAGTGTAGCCATGTGTAACAATGGTCCAGTCAAAGTCCAGACCTTAATCCAGTTAATACAATTTGTGGCCAAACTTTAGCATAACTTTTCACAGATTATACTTTCCATGCAGTCAGACTGAACTAGAAGAAGCAGAATGACCAAAGCCCCAGTTTTTACAGCCATAACCCAAAATCTTTAAGACGACATTTCTGTAAAAGGGTATTTTAAGGAGGATCACACGTGGCACAGATTTCAGGTTTTTATATGTGGGAAAAAATATTCAAACTATGTAAAAATTTCCTTCTATTCCAAAGCTTTGTACAACCTTGTGTGAGAAAATACACTTAAGGTTGAGGCTGTAACATGACAAAAGAAGGAAATGTCCAGGCTTCTAAATAATTATAACTAAACTACAACATGACCTAGTGGTGGCAGCATGGTGCTGTGGGAAAGAATTTCTTGAGCAGGAACAGAGGAAAGCTGGTAGAGCTGAGTCAGAGGGGCTGAATATAAATGTAAGCCACACTTTGTATTTGTAAATCAATTTAAAAAGTTTACTTTTGCAAGGTGCAGAATAGACAGCATAAGCTTTAAAAATGTAATATTCAAAATGTAGTAATTTTCAGGGTTTTTGTATAAATTAGAAAATTTGAAAAAATTTTAAGTAATAAAGTAATGGAACATTTAAGTTGGGCCTCAGACTCACAGAGGTGACCAGTTGTCAGAACAACACGTGAAACCTTGTTGGTCATTCCTGACCATCACACAGATATTGATGTACTGTCTGACCATCTGTCCTGATAACTTAGAGCCTTTATTAGCTCAGAAACAGAACAGCTACTAAACAGACTCAAGCCTCTCTTCTTGGACACGTCTGCTTTAAAGACAGACAGGCAGAGGAGAACCAACCAGAACCTCTTCTTCATAGTCACATCCAGCATCAACACAAGCAACTTCTTCATCCATCTGTTGCTTTCACATTCATTTTGTTCATTTTGATGGTGAAACTGCTTTGCTTGATGGTAATCATGTTTTATTCTGTTCAGGAAGTGATCATGTTACCATACTTCTTTAATTGCTGTGGCTTACAGTTTTTTTCTTTTCATGCTTTTACCTTGTGATTGATATATGTTGTTGTCCTGACAGGAGAAATCTTTTATGTGTTTCAGAAGCAGCTGTTTGGCATTGAAGGACCCTCATCTATGCATCTGACCGGTTGGAGGAAATACTTCAATAGCTACACACTGCAGGGCCGCAGAAATGTACATAATGCACTTCACATACAGCACATATTTATAACAGATATCCAGTCCAGTATAACAATTCATGAAAAAGAATTGTTATACTTTAAATTTTTCACATTTTGTACACTAAAGCCACTAACTTCAGTTTATTTAGTTGGGATCAGATGTGATAGGGCATCACAAATAATGCATACTTATAAAGTGGAAGGAAAAGCTGACTTTTTTTAAATGGCAGTATTATTTCTTTTCCAGGCAGATAATGCCACTTTATAGCACAATCAAGTAACTATGATACCTTAGTATTAATAAAAATGTTATAAAATTCCCTTCTCACCCTGCGTGGGTCCCAGGAACAACATCAGACATCTCAGTCCAGAAATGTGCAGTTCTAGGCACAGCCAAGATACTGGAGGAGAACCTGAAGCTCCCAGGCCTCTGGTATATATATATATATATATCAAATATGACTTAAAAAAATTTGATTTTATAATTTCGTGCCTTGAAATGAGGCTTCTGTCTCTTTAAATGCCTTCTCTTCCTGAAACTTCACCTTTAAGGAAGTCAGCATAACATCGCTCCTCTATAAACCTTTTTTTTGCATATTTCTCAAATATGCATAAAAAAACTCAAGGTATGTTTTTGGTGAAGAAATAACATTATAAACTAATGTTATAATGTTAAATAATTAAATGCAATTAAATCCAAATAACTTTTTAAAAAAATATTAACTAATGAGATTAAACTGTTTAAATTCAAGGAAAACATCACACCAGTGTCCGAGAAGCTACCAGAAGCTGATAATAACCTCAGCGTAAATATTTTTATTTATTTATTTTTTTCATGTAAATGCAGGAGCAGCAGCCACCAGGATGGGTTCAGATTCACTGTAAGGTTTCTGTTTCAAACCAGCAGGGCTGTACACTTGTTTCAAACTCTCAGCTTATCAGATTCTTACTTCCTCTTAATTCCTTTGATTGTGTTTCTTTCACTTCATAATTATGTACTATGATGTGCTGGTCAATCACAAAATCCCAACGACATCGAGAGAAAGGGTTTAGAGGGTCTAAGTTGTTCTGCATATTACTGTATCAATAAAGAAATTGTCTTTTTGTGTTGCAGTGTGTCTTGGCTACTTATGGGGTCCTGGTGCTCACAGCTGCAGCTTACCTGATGCACAAACAAAACAAAGATGGAAGGCAGATGTCTGCTTCCACGCACTGAAACTCTGGTTCACTTATTGTTATTCTGTGAAGGAAATAAGGTTCTGGAAGCTCTGAGCTGTTTACTGAGTGTTTTATCATGTCAATAAAGGCTACACTCATGCTTCTTTGGTTGTTGCATTATTGAATTCAAGTTGAGCAGAGCAAGATTTAAGTGTTTGCTTTCGTCATTATTTTCTCACAAGATGCTCGTGTCCTGTGATGAGTCTGGACTGGTTGTGTTTTCTCATGCCAATCACCAACCCTCCCTCTGAAATGTTTTTGGAACATTGTTGCATAAATATGAGATGTTGAGCAAAAAAGAAAGTGATAGTAAGGTTGCTTTTTACTGAAGCTCAATTTATTCATAATTTGCAGATTTGCAAGAACTAATTATTCCTAAAGTTTTATGCATTGTTATGTGTGTGTTGTGACCTTTTTTATTATGAACAGAGTGCAACATTTTGGTCAAGTGGAAACACTGACATGATGTGCAAGAAGTGAGAACAATCACTGGCCTCAGAGTACTTCTCAGGAACTGGGAGGAACTCGGCTAGAATTTAAAAAAAGAAGTCAGAACAGAAAGCTGTGGTAGGCAGTCACACATTTTAAACACAGCCTTTAGTGTTTATTTCACTTTTTTACAAATATTTTGACCTTGTTTACCTTCCATTGGACCAAATGTTTATGCTAGAACACTGGGAAAATTAGAACTGAAAACCCTAAAGGAATTGTAAAAAAAAACCTCAATTCATTTTTGAGAATTTCCTGCAGTCAAGTTGCCATTACAATGACTTTGACTCACCAAGTCAGAGTTTAAAAGCCTACAGTTTGGATTCATTTTAGTTGATTTGATTTTATGTTTTAAAAGTTCACTTTTTAGTAAGTCTATAATTGATTTAGTACTTTACATTTCCATATAAAATGCACTTGTTTAATTGATCATCACGTTTTAAAACCACTTTGAAAGAAGGAGGTTTGGCAGTTTCAGGTCTTGACGGGTCTGTTTCAGAACCAAGTCAAGAACCTGTTGCTCTTCTGGGTAAATGAGTGAGTTTTTATTCATCTTTGTTAATCTTGGTCCCAAAAAAGAAAATGTATCAGATATGAATGTTCTCTTTACATTATAGATATATAGTTTGCTTATCAACGCTGCATTTCTAAACGATAGAACAGTTTCCACGCACACATATATGAATACGGCTGCTGGAAGATCACGTGATTTATAAGAATCAGTCGCCGAGAAAGAGAAAGTGAAAGCAGCGGCTGCTGTAACACCTGATCTCCTTCATGACTCCGCCTTCAGAAATATAGTAACCGAAAGCACAAGATTTCTGTTAAAACTTCTTCTACCCTCCGCTTGCAGTAGAGAAGCTGCCCAGAGCTCCCTGCTGTCAGTAAGTAGATCACAAACTTTCATTATTTCCAATTTGAATCAATATGCTATTGAAATGTATTTGCGCCCATCTTGTGCGTAGTGACGTGTCACAAGTGTTCTTTCAGGTTAGAGCAGCACTGACAGATGAACTGCTTCACATTTAAATGTGAAGTTACCAACTCCACCCTGTTACAGCATTTTACCGCCTCATTAACTTGTTTGACATCATGAAAATATTCAACCTTCTCTTCAGAAACTGGGGTTTAGTTGAATAATATTTATTGAGCAGAACATAGTTTTTTTGTTTGTTTTGTATTTTTAAGTAAGATGGAATCATTCAACCTGACCCAGAAACCTTACAGAGAAATCTTTATTTCAAAACGGAAAGTTTCAGTAACAGAAGTTGTTTGACACACAAAAAGGGTCTTGGAGTTACAGAGTTTCTGTGAAGGCTATGAAATCCTGATTAAAATCTGCAGCTTTGAAATTTTACTGGATGCAAATAAAAGTGAAACTAAACTGCAGTTTGTTAGTTAGAGAACTCATAAAATCTCAAATTTATAGTTGAAGGGTCCTATGGCATTCTGCTCATCTCTTACTGTTCTTCCAGATCAGAGTTCAGAACAGGACAGTAACTGAATGTTGAGCGGTGGGACGATAGTGAAAATCTGAATTTTTCATTCATTGGATCAAAGCTAGTTCCATTCTGCGATGATCTTAGAAAAAAATTCTGGAAGATAAGAACTAAAAGAGATCCATAAATCGGTGCATCTCTGAAAATTTACTGGCATTATTTTTCACAAAAATTTTGATTTATCAGGAATTTTTATGACTTGGAGAGAAAAACACATGGCTTTATCTCGACTGTTGCAGCACACATTAGTCCAGTCTCACTCAAGAATCCTTTTCACATCTTCAGCTCATCCAGGATGCAGCAGCTGGCCCAGTAGACATGACTTCACCCTTCCTGTCCTCAATTTATCGACTTCCTGTGCATCACAGAATTCATCTTACAATCCTAATGTTGGCTTATGAATGCATAAACAGTCTTATTCCTGAAAAATGTTAAACTTTCTGAAGATGATAGTTTGGTAGTTTTAAAAGAGTTCCATAATACAAATTTAAGCACTTTGGAGCATTTTTCTCAATACTTAAAATATACAACAGGTTTTCACTCAAATATAGTGTTTTTTTGTTTGTTTGTTTTTAATCATTTTGGGGGGGTCTGAAATTTTGGCCAAAATCTATTTTTTCTTCAAAAGACCATAACACATAACTTCAGATACATTTTGTTTAATTGAAATTTTGATATTCCAGATTATTACCATTTATGCATCAATGCATGCACTTCAAAGCTTTATATGATTTTTGTTTAACTCATGCTGTTGGTTGATGCGTTTGTGGTACCAAACATGGTTGGAGTTTTTAGTTTTTAAGTATTTATCTGAAAGAGAGGAGAAAAAGAAATGTTTATTTTCAGTTTTGAGCCAATCAAGGAATAATTTGACAAATCTGATCTTTTGCAGATTGACTGGTGCATCTGTTACCTCTTTTTATTTTAGCTGAGGTATTATAACATCTAAAGTAAAATAAAAGTTATTGTCTTCTGCCAATCTCAGATAGGCATTCAATACACAGCTGAAGGTGTCAAAACTGCAATGCTTGAAACAATTTATTTACCTTTATTCAGTGTTCTGTGAATAGCTGTAATATTATAATACCTTTACTGCAACTCATATCCTCTAAAATTAAATGAACAATGTTATTGGACATCATCATTCACATGACAGAGTGAAGAAATTAACCACTCACAGTTTATAATTGTTGAAAAACCAAAACTAAAACATAAAGAGCACCAGGCGACATGACGAACAGGAACGACTGTGTAAGCAGTGATTTGTTCCTGCCAGTTTTCAACAGACAAAGTTGTTTTATCTTCCTTTGTTGCAGATCACCTATGTTTCACTGGAAGATCACAGAATACATTCATGCTCTGCCCTTCTATCAGAACTTTGTGTTAGAGCCCAGTTCACACTGAAGCTTCATGGAGCCTCAGAGAGGACCTGGCTGCCGATGAGCGAGTGGGAAAGAGCCGATGATGGAGAGCCTGCTTGTGAAAACAGACGAAACCGGTGCAGTGGGCTGTCAGGAAGAGGATTTTCCATTCTAGGATGGTCAGAGACAGCCTGGACAGAACATCTGATCAGAACCAGAAACGGGAGCCAGCAGCTGAGCCACAGAGTCCGAGACAGAACACAGAGGAGTCCGATCGACCCGAACCAACAGCAGAAAAAATTAACACAGAAAACAAGGACCCTGCAGGATCAAAGCTAGACTTTCTGCTCTGGTGCAAACTCAAATTCGAGGAGGAGCCTGAGTCCTGGAGGCTGGTCAGTGTGCAGTTTGATTTCTGTAGCAGCTATGTGCTTTCATTACTGCTGAGTGTTTAGACCAACAATATGAAAGGAACAAGTGAAATCAAGAGAAAGGAACAGTTCACTTAGCAGGTTTTCATTTATTTATGCTGTATAACAAAAGGATATTACTATACATATATAGTAATGATCAATTCCGTATCATTATTAAGAAGTGTCAGTGTTTCAGCTGCTAAAAATGAGGGAAAATACTTTGTTTAATGTCACGGTTCCCACATGGTCTCTGAAAGTACAAAGCGTTTGAGTCTCCAGGTCTGGATGAGAAGATAAAAACAAGTTTGGAAAAAAAATCACATTTCAATGGCTTAATATGTGTTAATTTAATTCAATGCAATTAAAAAAACACTTTCTTAATCCCATAATGAAATGACCTTTCCCAAAAGGCAAACAAATGTGACTCTTTGGAGAAGCAGTGTGATATTTTAAGTCATATTTTGAAAAAATGCCTGAAGCCCATCTGAGAAATCTTTGAATTTTAAGTCTAGAAAACTAAAATATGAAATCTGTTATAGTTCCCAAATGATTGATTCATTATTTATGTATCTCACAGATAAACCTACAGCTGTCAGGTGAATATGACAGAGGAAATCTATTTCCTTCAAGAATGAATAGAAACATGCAAGACACCAAACGATATATTTTAATATGTGACTGTACATGCAAAAACATTTAGTGAAATAGCAATATTATATTATTATTATATTAATATTAAATAGCAACAGGAATAATTTAGCAGTATTGATGCTTTTTGTTGCAGTTCCTGAAATGTTTCTTAACACATTTTTATGTGGGAGGATCTTTATTCGAAAGCTTCCAACATTTATCAGAGTGAACTTCAAACCCGATCACAGAAACTTTTATCTGCAAACCTTTTAGGCCCATTTAGAAAATACTGTTACTGTATTGTTTTATGGTCGTCAGCTGAAGAGGGGCTCTCAAAACAACCTATAAAAATAAAATAGAAAGCTTCACAGAATTCAAGAACTCACAGAACTTGAAGGACAATGTGACGGTACAAATCAAAGTCTGCGTTTTTTCAACGAGTTTCTGTTAATGTTTAAAAGGTGTATCTCAGATTTCAGTTTGGTAGATCAGCATTCCTCATGGCTACTTTTATTGTTCTTACAAAGAGAAAGTAATATGTATGTCTGAAGAAGAAGCTGAATGGAACAAAAATATAATTATAGGGTAAAGATTATTTCATTTCAAATGTCCGAGCAATAACAGAAACTTTGAGAAGTCACAGCAACAATCAGAAGTACTTTAAATGAAAAATAGTTAATTGCTGGAGCTCACAAACAGACTTTTTTTTTTTTTTTTTGCAAATATATAGGACAATAAAACAACTCACTGAAAATATAAAAATACCTACAAATATTTCTTGAGAGTTTTACATAGAATAATGTAAGAATTTGTATTTCTCTTTTAGATTTATAATTTTTCTGCACCTAAATGCTTCAGATCATCAAATAATGACAATGTCAATAAATACAAACCACAGTTTTCAAACAATAATTTCATCTATTGTTAAGAAAAGCTGTCAAAACCAACATAGCCCTATGTTAAAAAGTGACTGCCTTCACACCCTCGCGAAATGATTTACAGTGGTTTTGTTTCAGCTTCACCAGCAACACCCAAACACAGAGTATTTCAAGAGCTGCCAATACTTCGATGGTACCTGCCTGGCAACATGAAGTAGACTAAAAGTCTAAAAAGAAAACATTATGAGACGATCTGAAGAATTCAAGAGCATCTGAAAAAGTATCAATCTGGAAAGGATTGAAAAACCTTTTCTAAAGCTTTGAGACATCACGGTGAGAGTCGTTCTCCATTGGTGGATAAAGACCGACCAAAACTACTCCACGAGGAAATCTTGGAATCATCCAGAACACAGAACAATATCCAAGGCACTGCAGGTCTCACTTGCCTCTGTTAAAGTCAGAGTTCATCATTCATCAATAAGAAAGAGACTAGGCCAAAATGGGATCCATTACCAAAACCACTGAGAACTAACAGGAACACAAACGTCCATCTCACATTTGCCAAAAAACATCTTGATGATCCACAAGACTTCTGGTAAAATATTTTGCGGACTGAAAAGACAGAAGTGGAGCTTTTTGAAAGCTCAGCATCCAGTTTCGTCTAAGGTAAAATTAACACTGCAGTTCAGTAAACAAACATCTTACCAACAATCAAACATTGTAAAGATGTTTGGTGATGTGGAGCTGCTCTGCTCCAGAGCCACTGCTCTGCTGCTGCAGTGGATCTGTTTTGCAATCATCCTGACTGATTACAAAGCAGGATGATTTGTAATTTACGGAACCATGAACTCTGCTGAGATTGTCCAGATGTTAGTTACCTTAAGCTGAAGAATGCTTAGGTTATACAGCAGGACAACTAACTCCACCTCAGAAACCAAAAAGGTTTTAGAATAGCCTAATCAAAGACTAGACTTACATCTGCAAAGAAGAGAGGGCCAAAAATAATCCAGAGTGATATGAAAGATTTATTATCAGTTATTGCAAACACTTGATAGTTGTTGTTTCTGCCAAAGGTGCCGCAAGTAATTATAAGGTTTATGGGGCAATTACTTTTTCTCATAGAGCCAGGAGGGTTTGGATAGCTATTAATAGGGATGTACAATATATTGGTGCTAACATCAGTATCTATATACTAGTCATTTTTTTAACATATCAGTATCAGTCCAATAAATACAACTGGGCAGAAATTGTTTTCATCTTGGCACAGTTTGTTTCAAGAGGGGAGTGGAGGAGGTTGTCATGTGTTTTCTGATAATGTGACAGTGATGCAGCAAAGGATTGTGGAAGTTGAACTAAAGCAGAGAAGCAGTGGTGAAGTTAGCAGTGTGGTCATTTTTTTTCAAGGTATCAGAAGTGTAGTGAAATATATATAATCCATCCAGTCATCCATTCTCATCTGTTTATCCGGGGTTGGATCGCAGGGGCAGCACCCTAAGAAGGGACTTCCCTCTCCCCAGCCACTAGTTCCAGCTCCTCCGGGGGAACCCCAAGGCGTTCCCAGGCCAGCAGAGAAACATCGTCCCTCCATCATGTTCTGGGTCTTCCCCGGGGCCTTCTCCAGGTGGGACGTGCCCTGAACACCTCTCTAGGGAGGCGTCCAGGAGGCATCCTTACCAGATGCCCCAGCCACCTCAACTGGCTCCTCTTGACTTGGAGGAGTAGCAGCTCTACTCTGAGTCCCTCCCGGATGACCGAGCTTCTCACCGTATCTCTAAGGGAGAGCCCAGCCACCCTGCGGAGGAAACCCATTTCGGCCGCTTGTATCCGGGACCTCGTTCTTTCGGTCATGACCCAAAGCTCATGACCATAGATGAGGGTGGGAACGTAAATCGACTGGTAAATCAAGAGTTTCGCTTTTTGACTCAGGTCTCTCTTCACCACGACGGACCGGTACAGTGCCAGATTCACTGCAGATGCTGCACCAATCCATTTGTCGATCTCCCATTCCATTTTTCCCTCATTCGTGAACAAGATCCCTAGTTACTTAAACTCCTCCACTTGGGGCAGGACACCCCCCACCGACCCGGAGAAGGCACTCTGCCCTTTTCTGGCTCAAGACCATGGCCTCGGATTTGGAGGCACTGATCCCCAGGAGCTCGCTTCACCATAGGTTGTGAACCACTCCAGTGAAAGTTGTAGATCACCCAACACAACCCTACAACATGCAGGGCTTTAAGGAACTCTTGGCGAATCTCATCCACCCCCGGGGCCCTGACATCAAGGAGCTCTTTAACCACCTTGACGATCTCATCCCCAGAGATTGTAGAGCCCAAGCCACAGTCCCCTGGCTCAGCTTCCTTAATGGAAGGCATGTTGGTGGGAATGAGGAGGTTTTTGAAATATTCTGCCCACAGTCCACCAACGTCCCAAGTTGAGGTCAGCAGCACACCATCCCCACTATAAACAGTGTTGGTGCTGCACTGCTTCCCCCTCCTGAGGCCCCAGACCGTGAGCCAGAATTGCTTCAAAGCCATGCAGAAGTCTTTCTCCATGGTCTCTCCAAACTCCTCCCACACCCGAGTTTTTGCCTCAGCAACCACCCAAGCCACATGCCGCTTCGCCTGCCGGTACCCATCAGCAGCTTTTGGACTCCTTCAGGCCAAAAAGGCCCGATAGGACTCCTTCTTCAGCCTGACAGCATTCCTCACCGAAGGTGTCCACCAACAGGTTCGAGGGTTGCCGCCGCGACAGGCACAGACAACCTTGCAGCTACAGCTCCAATAAGCCGCTTTGACAATGGAGGCACAGAACATGGTCCACTCGGACTCAATGTCCCCCACAACCCCTGAAAACGTCTTCAAAGTTCTGCTGGAGATCGGAGTTAAAGCTCCGTCTCACAGGAGACTCTGCCAGACGTTCCCAGCAGACCCTCACAACATGTTTGGGCCTGCCAGGTCTGACCAGCATTCTCCCCGACCACCGGAGCCAACTCACCACCAGGTAGTGGTCAGTGGACAGCTCCGCACCTCTCTTCACCCGAGTGTCCAAGACCTGTCACTGCAGAGCCGACGAAACATATATAATATAGATTTAATATCAGTTATTGGCCATAACAGCAATATTAACATCAGCACACATTTTCAAATCTGTGCATCACTAGTTTTTAAACTAAATAATTTGAAAGCTGTATTTTGTATTTACTCAAGTTATATTTGTCTGATGTAAAAAAGAAAAAATAATGTATATGGCAAAAACAGAATAAATCTAAAGGCGTGCAAATACTTTCTTATGACACATGATTTTATCCTCAGTCAGTTACCCTGAACAGAATTGTCAGCATATGAATACAGTTGCAAAAATAGCTGGAAATATAAAAAGTTCAACATGTGATTATCTAAACTAGACATTTTCTCCTGGCTTTTTTCATACAGAGTGTGTAACTGTGTGTGTTGATAAAACAATGATTTCTGAGTGTTTTAATGCTTTGTGATGTGTGGCTGCTGAGTCAGTGTTTGGATAAAGTCATATGTGGCTTTTAAAGTTGGAAAAAACGGGGTTGTTATTAATAATGTCTTATTATTTCACTTGTAACAAGACATTATTCCCATGTTACAAGTTAATTTATCTGCCTATCAAAGAAGTACCTTTTCATCAATATTAAGGAATTATTTACTCAAAACAAGCCCTATATCCTGCTGAAAAGTCACTTTTAATATAGTATGTCTTATTCCATGTGTACTAAGATATTTGCACTAGAAAGTAGACCAAAAAACTTGGTATAACTTTGTGTTCTTGCAGTGAACTTGATTGAATTGTTTGTTTTGCTCTGCTGTAGCCAGAGTCTGGAGCAGATGCTGACAGCTTGCCCTCACACATCCGTCCATTCACCAGCTTTGCAGAGTATCGTCTGGTCAAACTCACCTACCTACAGCTACAGGAAAGCGGTTTCTACTGGGGGCCCATGACCATGGAGGAAGCACACCAAAGACTCACTCACGCAGCTCTGGGAACTTTCCTTCTCAGGTAGCATCAGAGTTTCATTTCACTTCTTATTCCTGGTTTTACTGCTTTTATTCAGATGAGTCTGGGGGATACCATGAGCTGAGGAGCACCGATGCTTCATAAGTTTTTTAATTATTTAAAACTACTAGTGTCCATTCATCTTCCATTTGTTGGCTGATTTTTATTTTGTTGAGTTTTTTTCAACTATTTTAGGGAATTCATATTTTCCTGAGCAGGTAAATATGCTTCAGTGTCATTTGATCTGAGCTACATGCCACATATTGACCAAAAAAGCAGTAAATAATTATTATTTATAAATATAATTACACACTCGATAAGCTAACACCAACCTATGATAGAAAGCAAGCTTTTTTTTGTTTCTAAATTTGCACAGATCATTTTGTAGAGTGGTCCTTACTTCCAGTTTGTAAAATATTTTTAGTGAAAAGTTTTCTCTAGCACTGCATCACGTTACAGTGCCAGGGTTTCCCCCAGTGTATTAGCCCCCGCCAGGGTAAGTGTTGCTTGTTTTTGTATTTCTAAAAAAGAAAAGAAAAAAATCACAACTTTAATTTTTTTCTTAAATAAGCCAGTCTGCAAGCATCTCTGCTGCGCTGAGCATTTCACTGGCAGGGCAGAATCGCCCCTGAAAAATGGGTTTATAGTTGGTGAATTGAACAGGGCATGAAGCCAGGAGGCTTCATGGTCATGGGCCTGTTCATACCAATATATCACACCGCTGTCTCGCGCGCTGTTGCTCCGGGATCTCTGAAGTTTACCATGGCATGGATCCCATGCCTCCTTTCACTCAAACTGGACACAGGTTCACCTGTATGGACATTTATATCAACCCCCTCATGTTGAGAACTCATCTTTCTCCAAAGACTCATGTTTCTTTGGGGAATTCTTCATCAAGGTATGAGTCAAGTTTAAAAGCCACCTCATTTGCTCTACTTAGTTCAATGTGAAGCGCATATATAGCCCTATAGTCACGCATATAGAGGTGCGTGTTGAGCATGCATTGAGGATGATTTATCTTAGTGAACAAAGAACTATGTGTGGGATCTGCACATAATGGTGCAGATTCTGCACCATTATGTGCAGCGTGTGACACGCTGCCCAGCGAGTAACTGATAAAGCTCATGTACATGTTCAGCCCATGGAGGACATGTCGCACTAGCCCCGTAGTTGCACAGCATGCTGGTTTTAGTCTCTGTGGCGCTTATTAAATGCTCAGTAGACACAAAATGGAAGCGCTAGTAAAGCCACATAAATTAAATCTCCCGTTTGTCCCTCTGTATTCAGCAGAGATGCGCAGTGCAGCGGATTTAACTTATCATGCAGGGCCGGTCCAATGCTGTATGAAGCCTTGAGCAGAATAGATTTAGGAGCTCCTCTGCTGCTAAAAATATCAGCACCATAAACAGCATTTCAACATAGATTTAGTGAAATCTGGGAGAGTGGGCCTAGTTTAATTGGCCACCCTTACAAACAATCAGTGATAATTGTAGTTTACTGAGATATATTTGTGAACAAACAAAGCTCAAACTCACAGATAAAACTCACAGCATCACATTGCAGCTATGGTAACAAAACAATCCAACTATTTTTAAGAGAATAAAATAATTAACTTTTGGCTCGTTATATTCTCTTGTGCTCCCGGATTCAATGATTCCATGCGTGGAAAC
>NW_015114189.1:50656-54686 GCF_001443285.1 Poecilia latipinna | reverse complement strand
CGGCAATGCGGACCAGACTCTGACACCGGTCATACAGGGACCTGACAGCCTGTATCAAAGGGCCCGATACCTCATACTCCCGGAGGACTTAAGAGTGTGACCCCTCTGTAATTGGAGCACCTCTGTAATTGGTGGTCCCCCTTTTTTAACAGGTGACCACCACCCCAGTGTGCCAATTGCCCCTGAAGGGGAATTGCCCCTGATGTCCATGCAATTTTGCAGAGTCGCGCCAACCAACACAACCCTACAACATCTAGAGCCTTAAGGAACCCACATCAATGCCAACTTTATGGAGAAGAAATTAATCCTTATATAATCCAATGTTTTCAGGTTTTATACGGTGACTATGCCATAATACAGGATCAAAACTCAAAAACTGCTATTTAATTTAGGAATAATAACAGGTCAGGCTAAAAGAGCAACCACAGTTCACCCTCCTGTCACAGACTGTCACAACACTGATCAACAGCATTGTCATGTTTCTGGGTCATTTTCAGATCCACATGCAGAATCATTTACAGAATGGAGTGAATATGATATAGGGACTTTATTTACAACAACATAATAAAGTGCAAAATGACCTATGCGCATTTTATCCTGGGATACATTCAGAACCATAATAAATGGGACATTGACCAACATATTTGATTTTGATGATGGCACTCATCAAAATGTAAATTTTGTATCTGGAAAAAATAGCATTTTTCCAGAAACAAAAGTTTCTGTATCTGAAAAAGATGGATCTGGAATATACACTGCTCAAAAAAATAAAGGGAACACTCAAATAACACATCCTAGATCTGAATGAATGAAATATTCTCATTGAATACCAATGGAGGCCTGGATTTGGAGCCACACCCAAAATTAAAGTGAAATGTTCCCTTTATTTTTTTGAGCAGTATATTAAAAAGTGTTATCAGGAAAACCTCCAAGCACACTAGTTTTTCCTTAACATTTTTACAAATAATGATGACAACCTTGACAACATAGAATAAATAGCTCCTAATTTTCATAAATATTTTGTAAGTGTGTAAGTGTGGTCTAAATTGTGCCATGTGATGAACTGGCAACCTGTCCAGGGTGACCCCACCTCTTGCCCATTGGCCACTGGACATAGGCACTAGCATCCCTCCAGACCCCACTAGGGATAAAGGTGTAAGAAAATGGATGGATGAGTCAAAATTGGCCAAAGAAATTACAGAGCCCACAGTAACTGAAACACTAAATGATGCATTAATAAGTAGGAATCCAGATTGCAGGTGGTGCTCACAGTAGTGGAAGGAAAAGAAAATATAGATATAGTAAATACATGTAATAAAAGGTCAACTGACTTTGATGGTATTGACACGGTAACAAGAAGGTGATTCAGAGTTTTATAAATTAAAAAAGTGGTTTGATATTAATAAATTATCACTAGATTGAGATAAAACCAAGTTTATATTATTTTGGAATTGTGAATGGGATACATAGTAAAATTTGCAGAGTAAATCTTACTCAATTTGAGGAAAATTTTACCCTAAAAAAGACATTTGATCCCAGTCTAAATAGAGTAAAATTTACTGTCATGAAATTATGGAGTAAAATCAACTTTATTTAATGCAAAAACTTTAATCAATGCGATGAGAATTTACTCAAAGTTGTTTAAAAGATAAGCCACTCTACCATATTTTCACTCCAAGTAGGATATAATTTACTCTAAATAGAATTGCATTTTTTTCTAAGTAGAGATAACTTTTACTATGAGTAGAAGGGAATTTTACACTAAATATAATCAAATTTTATTCCAAATAATGTCAAATTGTGCTCTGAAAAGCACAAAATTTTACTCCTAATTTAACTGAATGGTACTCCATAAAGTGCTACACTAAAAAGCCGTTAACACTGAATTAAATTCTAAATAGAACCAATTTAACTTTATTTCACTCACTATGCAATTATATTTACAGCTATTATACACTGCTAAGTTTGTAAGAGTATAATACATAGATCAGAAATCAGTATTTTAACAGTCCTTTTTATTGTTCACATGAGACAGTGTGGAACAATATAAAAACTTACATCTCCATGACTGCATGACCTCTGTGAATGATAAGCTTTGGAACAGAAAACCAGTCCAATGGTCAGTAAAATGTATGCCAACTGAAAGCAATATAACTTTGATGCTTTAATGCCAGGGTTTTTGTAACATTAAGTGACGGTGGCAGGAGGTGCACAAGGATCAAAATGGATGACGTCACTGTCCCATCCTGGAAGAAAAAGAAAACTAAACATAAGCTGCCGAAAGTTCTTATTTCCAACTGTGTCAACACTTCCAGAATAAAGTTTAGCAAAAAGTGACGGCAGGTGGAAGTGTTGCACTTAATGTATAATGAACAAATTTATATAAAATTCTGTTACATTAAACACTTTCTTTATAATCCAGTCCAACTTACCATTTTCCACTTCTGTTGAGAATTCACCATTGTGAAGAAGGTACTGTTAAGAGAATAAAAATAAAAACTTTTGGCTCGTTATATTCTCTTGTGCTCCCAGATTCAATTGATTCCATGTGTGGAAACAAAAGCCTCACAGAGATGACAGTAAACGCTCCACATCCTACATTTTCAGTTTATTCTAACATTTAAAAGTATAAAATCACATTGACAACACAGACACTCCAAACACATTAAAACAGACATTCATTTACCTGAGACAAATGGAAAAGAAGAACAAAGAAAGAAAGAAAAGAAAGCAAAGACGTCTTTGCAAGAGCAAATCTGATTTGTTACTCCTGTGTGCAAAGTTTTATAGTAAAGGCGTATTCTTATCTTTAATTTATTCAAATAAGGCGTATCTTTGCTCAGCCAACCAGGAGCTGTCTTTGACCCTTTTTAAAGTTAGAAACTCCCTGCAATTTGTTTTCAAGATCTAACACCAGTTGTCACCTTTATCTAAACAAAGTGGAAGCAGCGCTTCTCCTCCACTGGCCTGAACTCCTGCTGTTTTACGGCTTTTCACAGATCAGTGTGAAGCTGGAACTTCTCCTGATTGTTTCCCACACAGACAAAGGGCAGTTCAGAAGATCTTAGCAAACAATCTGCTGTAACTACAGGTAACATAAAGGTTAATAGGGCAGAATAAGTTATCAATGTGAAAACTATAATTAGGCTATTTCAATCAAGACATGTTAAGTTTTAAAACTATCATATTCTAAATTTATTTTCTTAACAGCACTGATTGTCGTCAGACTGTGTGAGACCACAGCTTTGTTCAAGGACTTTCTGCTTGTAGACAGTGGGCCACTTCTCCAGGAACTTTGCAGAGATGGCTTCCCCGAACATCAATGTAAAATCTTGCTCAACCTGCAGAATAGATGAAGTCAAGTTTTTAAAAATAGTTTTGTTAAACAAACTTTCTCACATCCACCTTAACTTAAACCAGTGTTTTTCAACCACTGTTCCGCGGCACACTAGTGTGCCGTGAGTGATCGTCAGGTGGGCCGTGGAAATTATCCAATTTCACCTATGGTACCGTATTTTCCGGACTATAAGCTGCTTCTTTTTTCCTAAATTTTGAACCATGTGGATTGTAACCTGGTGTGGCTTTTCTGTGTATTTTTCTTCAACCACCAGGGGGCTCTCTAGCAGGAAGTGAATCATTAGAAGTCAAAATTGTAAATCAAAGAAGAACGCGTTAATTTTCATTTACAACAACCACATGCTAGCAACAGGGACGACGGAGAAATGTTTTCAAACTCATATGATGCACCTTTTAAGTTGAGGGCTGTCGAGCTGCCACTACAGGAGGGAAATAGAGCCGCTGCACTTCAGCTCGGCGTGAACGAAACCATGGTTAGTAGTGGCTAGCGGCGTAATCATGTATTTTTCTTACCACGAGATGGCAGTAGGTACAGAGCATTTTGCATTAAAACAAGAGAATTAGTGATGCATGAACGTTACAGGTAGCGGTGAGATCATCGTATCTAGCAAGACTGTGACGACAGTGATGGAAAAGACTGAAGCTCAGCAGTAGTTAGAAAGAACATGGGTCC
>NW_015114189.1:31997-48766 GCF_001443285.1 Poecilia latipinna | reverse complement strand
CAAAGGGCAGTTCAGAAGATCTTAGCAAACAATCTGCTGTAACTACAGGTAACATAAAGGTCAACAGGCATATAAGGAACATCAGAAAGCTTATGCCTTTTCTCTTAAGGAAGCACGATCTAAGTATTATTCCAACATCATCAACAGCTGTCCGGGAAATCCTAAACAGCTTTTCTCTACAATAAACCATCTCCTCAATCCCATTCCACAAACTTATGCTGAGGATTCGACTGAAAAATGCAACCTGTTTCTCTCATTCTTCAAAAACAAAGTTAACTCTATTAGATCTCAGCTCCATAGCCTTCCTGATCTTCGGCTGGCATCTACCCTGGGACATCATGGGTCCCTGAGCTGCTTTGACGATGTTGCTCAGAGTGAAGTGGAGGCTATCCTGAAGAAAATGAAGCCTTCATCTTGTGCCCTGGATCCCTTCCCCTCATCACTCATAAAATCTAATCATGCTGCAATAAGCCCACTAATCACACAAATAATAAATCACTGAAATCTGGTCATGTGCCATTGCCTCTTAAAACAGCTATCATTAAACCTCTTCTAAAGTAATCTACCTTGGATCCAGATATTCTTTCCAATTACCGTCCAATCTCTCACCTCCCTTTCCTGTCAAAAGTGCTGGAAAAGGCTGTTGCTGCTCAGCTGCAGCTCCACCTACAACAACATTCTCTGTACAAGAAATTTCAGTCTGGGTTCCGTTCTGCTCACAGTACTGAGACCGCTTTGCTGAGAGTTACTAATGATGTCCTCATGGCAGCTGATACTGGTCCTACTTCTCTCCTTGTCCTCCTTGACCTAACTGCAGCCTTTGACACTGTGGACCATAATATCCTCCTACACCGTCTTCATGTGGAGGTCGGTCTCTGTGACTCTGTTCTGGACTGGTTTAAATCCTCTCCAATCGGCTGGAATGTGTTAGCCTTGGCAAGGCCAAGTCCCAGGCTGTCTCAGTCTCCTGTGGTGTCCCACAAGGGTCAGTCCTGGGGCCCTGTTATTTTCCCTCTACATGCTGCCTTTGGGTCAAATCATTAATCGGCACAATATCTCCTTCCACTGCTATGCCGACGATATACAACTTTACATTAGAACTGAAGCATTTTCATCACCATTTTCACTCACTGCCTTCACCATTTGCCTGGAGGAGATGAGGACGTGGATGAATCAGAACTTTCTTCAGTTAAACTGCTCCAAAACTGAGGCCATGTTGATCGGAACACCTCAACAGGTCCAATCTTCAACCTTGACAACAATCTTCTTTTCTGGACAAGACATCCCCCTGTTACAAATCTTGGAGTTAGAATGGATTCTCATCTTACATTTGAAAATCATATTAAGCATCTATTTAAAACCTGTTTCTTTCATCTTCGCAATATCACCAAAATTCGTCCATCTCTCTCTTTCTCTGATGCCGAGACTCTCGTCCATGCCTTTGTCTCTTCCAGGCAACTCTCTGTTCATTGGAATCCATAAAAAACATCTCCAGAAGGTCCAATACATTCAAAACAGCGCAGCCAGGATTCTATTGAGGGCCCGTAAATCTGCCCATATTACACCTATTCTGCATGACCTTCATTGGCTTCCTGTCACCTTCAGAATTCAGTACAAAATTGCTCTCATTACACATCAATGTTTAAACGGAACTTCACCGGATTATCTGAAGGACCTTCTCATTCCACATTCATCCACCAGATCTCTGCGATCACAAGACAGCAACTTCCTCCACCTTCCTTGCTCCAGATTAAGGACCATGGGAGATCGGGCATTCGCTGGGCTGCCCCCCGTCTCTGGAACTCTCTCCCGGATTGTTTGAGAGCTACGCAACCAGTGGTTCACTTCCAAAGAGGCTTAAAGACTTTTTTATTTAAGCAAGCCTATTCTGCCTCCACATGATTTTTATAATGTTGATTTTATCTATGATTTTAGTTGCACTGTGTAGCACTTTGAGATTTTTTCTAATGAAAGTGCGGTACAAATTAAATTGATTATTATGAATTGAACACGCAGTAGAAATTTGAACATAGTATTGTCAATATATTAAAATATTTAATCAGTTTAACCACACTAATGCTGTGACTAATCACTGTGCTTAACTTTGTAAGCTTGAAATGTAAAAATGCACATTTTCATAAATGTTTAAGGACATGTTTTATTGTCTAAAACCAATCTCACATTTCCAGGTTTTCATACTCAGGACGGTTTAGAGGCAGTTGTTTTGTTTAAAAAACAGCTGCTTAGAAATATTAACTACAAACTGGTTGTGCTTCTGTGGGAGGATAATTTGTCATTACAATAAGCTAACTACATACCAGCTTGGTTTTATCCAAACATGCGCCATCGGTATGACTTTCTTCGCTCATCTTTTCACTTGCGTTTGTGGCTCTGCATTGCTGGCCACAGCAGACCATGTGACAAGCTGCTTTGAACCAAGTAACCCTCTGCAGGGAGAGGCTTCTAGGGAATGCGACTAACCTGCATTGTGTAACGTTAATGTGTTAAGCTTATTATTTTAGAATAATAAGTGTCAATGCTTTAACATTAACAGCCTTACAGAAAACATACTTTATGACCCACAAACTTCTGAAGGAACTCTGCATTCACTGGTCACTTTATTAGGTGCACCACTTTAGTTTGACCTCCTTTTGCCTTCAGAACAGCATCAGTTGACTCAAAGGCCTTCTGTCACACTGAGGTCAGACGACTGGACAGGTCATTCTCTGTGAACTTGAAACATGGTTCTGAGTAAAATCCCATCTGATCAGCAGTTTCTTGCACCAACAATCATGACTAGGTTCACTTAATCACTTAATTCCCTTTTTCTTTCTCACTTTGATGTTCACCTTAGACTTCAGTGATGTGTCTACAACACGTCTGGATGCTTAATGCATTGAACTGCTGCCATCGGATCTGCTGGTTTGCGGTTTGTGTTGACAAGCAATTAAACACAGGGCTGTTTCTCGAAAGTAGGATTCAGAAATTCAGGAAAAGGGATAAAACCGGGCTTGGCATAGCACCACCAGATCATCCTGTCTTTATCCGTTTCAGACCAAACCAGGTTCAGGGGGTGCAGCTATGTTGAGCCAGGCTTAAGTAATCCAGGTGAATGTGCGTCAATAGATTTCTTCAGTAGACCATGAGAAACTGATGCTACAATAGCAAATTATAGCAGATCGATGGAATGTGTAATTAGCCCAAAATATGCACTTTCAAAAAAACGTCATAATCATACCTGTCATTTGCTCAAATAAAAAGCTTTAACCCAAGAAATGAACAGTAGAAGTCAATATAACATGTTAAACTGACATTATCTTTCTAATATTTATACAGAACAAACATAACAGGTCAAAACAGGTCAAGATTAAATATAAGAATATTTTGCAGTATCTGGGAAGTATTAAAAACAATTAATGGTGTGCTGTGGTGCCGCAGGGGTTAAGCACAACCCACATATGGAGGCCTTAGTCCTCGACGCAGCTGTCGCAGGTTCGATTCCTGGCCTTTGCGACCTTTGCTTCATGTCTTCCCCCTTCTCTCATTACCCACTTTCCTGTCAATTAGCTATCAAATAAAGGCCACTAGAGCCAAAAAAAACAAAACAACAATTAATAGTTTGTATTGGTGGACATGTTTTTTTTTGTTTAAAAGCATAAAATACTATTTACTGTTTAGCATGTTCCAGCTCTGTTATCAAGTACACTGATATGCGCAGAGTGACAAGACAGTCCTTGTTTCCACAGGGACAGTGGCCAGCCCGATGTTTTCTTCACTCTCAGCTACCAAAGCGAAGACGGCCCCACCAGCGTCCGTGTCCAGCTGAACAACCTGCTCTTCAGCCTCCATGGCAGCCAAAAAACTTTTCCTTCACTGTTCGCTCTGCTTGCCTTCTACACCAGCTCCCCCTGTAGGCTGACTGAGCCCTACCGCAGGCAGCGGCCTGAGCGCCTAAAACAGATGTGCAGGAGAGCTCTCGTACGAACCTACGGTGCCGAAAGTATATGCACCTCACCTGGACTCAGCCCTGATGTTAAGGCTTATGTCAGTGCGTACCCGTACTGTACATAGACAAACCTGTGGGGCAGTGTCTTTTACTGTATTTAGATGTCATTTATTAAGTTAAAAACTGTGTATTTGTTGTTTTTGTATTTTGCTGGAGACAATTTGGTACCACATGTAATGAGAAAACAGATTGAAAGTGTTTTATTCATGACTTGCAACATTATTGTATGCTTGACAGTTCAATCAGCTCCATTTAATCTGACTGTTCTTGTTAGTAAAATCATTTCAGACATTTTTTACCTTTAATATGACATCTATCCTGTGCTTCACTAGAAGCCTTTGGCTAAGTCCAAACCTGAGTCTGATTTACCCCTCAGAAGTCAACAAATTTGGAGTTTTGTTTTCACAGCAGAACTTCACAGGTTAAAGGTCATATGGTGGAGAAGGTTGTCAAATTGTTTATCTTGTTCTCATCTTTTTTGCATCATAAAATCCAGACATTTTAACAAGGATGTGAATCTTTAGCTGTACTCTTTTAAAATCCTGAGGCAAATGAGTAAACTTTTAATACAAGATGTTTTTAGATAGGATGTTGCCTAAAAACATCTTCAGGCAACATGTTGCAAAACTGTACCTCATGCTATTATGTGGAGAAACTGAGAAATGCCATTGCTGCAAGTGTCTTTATAGTTAATAACATTTGATCTGTGAACAACAACATCATCTGTGGTATGCTTAGTATTTTATTTCAGGAAAACAAGAACATAATTTTCAAAGCATTTTATGGTGAATTACATAATTGCCATGAGTAAGCGACATGTTACAAATTAAGAAATTAATATCTTTTCTGTCTCATGCAGCGTTTCCATTCCGTCTCATACAGAATGGACAGAAAAGTGCTTCTGTCCATTTTTGTGGACATGAATGCCTCATTTGAATTAAGGCATTTGCAAAAACATTACTTTGTTTTTTGGCAGTTTTATTTTTCTGTTTAGATTTGTTTATTTTTCAGTGTTGAATTTTGTTCCATTCTGCATTTGTTTTGTATGTTATCTTATGCACAAATCAAACAGTTATGCACTGAACCCAAAGATTGCACTTTGGTTGTTCTAGTTGGAGACATTAGATTTAGTTTTACTAATGTGTGCAATTTTAAAACTAATTCAAAACTTGAATTAATTTGTCTTGTTCTTGTGTCTGTAAAAATGCATATATTGGTACAAATCCAGCTATCTATCGCACAATCTTTTCTAAAGGCTTTTCCATTTTTTTTGACAAATGAAGCTTTGGCTAATTTCCTATATCATTGCAACCATATTTATTTTAGGTCATGCTAATTATAATTTCATGTTAATATGAAGCCTAGGCGTAAATTCAAACTGGAAGACTCTATTCATCTCACCTGCCCAACCAAAGATGTCATCATGTGCCTTGATTCCAACCTGTCGGTGATGGTCTCCTCCTTCAATCATCAAGCGTCACTCCTTTGATAAGGTCCAGCTGTTCATCGGTTTCTGCTCTTTGGCTGAGCTTCAAGCAAGCTGCTGCTCAACGTCATGGCCTTACGATTTCGTGTGTTCTCAATCTTTCGTGGAATTACCAGACTTTTTCTCCTTTTTACCCAGGCTTGAAAAAGCTCCCGTTGTGCAGTTGCCACAGATTTCTGCTCTTACCAGGTCAATCTCACTCAGATCCGGGATAATCTATCCCTAATTGCTCTCGTTGCACCTTCGCATCTTGGGATCCCCGCTAGTTGTCTTCAGCAGCATGTGAATCTTCAACCTCGGCAGGACTCTCCTTCCTCCAATCCAGTTTCAGATTTCCCATCGTAGCCTTTCAGCCTAAACGTGAAGATATCCCCCCTTTCAGCACTTTTCAACAGTTCTTCTTATCACTGATGTTCAGTATTAAGTGTACAAATATATATGAAGTATACTTGTACCAATTTTGAAATTATAACTTTAAACATACTTAAATATAATTGTACCAAAATACACTTTTAAGAAATATATTAAATAAAAGTATACTTTAAGTGAACAAAATATGTATTTGCCCAAGTCTAAATATCTAAATATACACTTTCTCAATTGTATATTTAAAAGATATTTAAAATATCTGTCAAAGATATTTTGTGTATATTTTAAAATATATGCTGAAAATAGAATTTTTTTAAATTCACTTAACGCTTACTTTAAATTATTAATTTCAGTATGTTTTAAATTACATCGCAGTGTATACTTTAGGCTAATAAAGTATGCCTTTTTAGGTGACTTAATAATCTTTTATTATTTTTGTTAAAACGGCAAAGAATTAAAAAAATAATAATAATCCTAATAGTGGAACTTGTTTTAATGTTGTTTAACAAATAATGTAGTCATGCCTTAACATGTCAAACATTGACAGTTTAGTGACAGAGGTTCTACAACAAAAACAATACTTGTCCTTAACACTAAATTTAGCAGGTATCTTCAGTTTTACATCTCTCCGAATATGATCTGTTGTTTTCAGTTTTTTAACTAAAACACGGAAGCTGTCTTTATCCAATCCATTTCCAGATGTATGATGTAAGATCTGTTAGTGAACGGCATCAGCTCACACACCCGATCAGATGGTGGCGGTATTGCACACTTTCAGTTTTATTTTTAAAAGCTCCATAAAAAGAAAATAAGAAGAAGCCATGAGCCAGAGAAGATAACAGATGCTGTTCAAATTCGCCATTCTTAGTCACAGAATATTGCCTTAAAATTAGAGAGGGCCTTGATAAGAGTAGTTCTGGTAAATTCAAGCTTGTGACGTCCTAGTCCGAGTTAGACGACAACACATCTGGACAACAACCGATGGAAATTAAATGTGGGTCACGAAAGGAACCGAAGGGACGAAGACTGCTAACGTGTTGCTAGCTGGTGGTAAGTTTGCTTCAAAGGGTGCGTTCACACTGCAGCCTGAAATGACCCAATTCCGATGTTTTGGCAATTCCGATTTGCCAGTAAATCCGACCTGTATGTGTTCTGCAGTGTGAACGGGCAAACGACCTGAAAGTGTCCCGCATGCGCACTAAAGGACGCAATAGCGTCAGCGTTCTCAGTGTTCTGTCAACTGCCATAAAAAGAAGAAGTGCGGTATCTGATGGCCATAAATCTCCCATCAGATACCGTTCCCCCACTGTAAAACAGGGTGAACAGTATCTGATGGGTGATTTATGGCCATCAGATACCGTTCCCCCCTTTACCACAGGGGGAACAGTGTCTGATGGGTAATATTGAGCATTAAAATGCATTGCCGTTTTTAATTCATATAGCACTATCTATCTATCTATCTATCTATCTATCTATCTATCTATCTATCTATCTATTATAATTATAATATATATAACATATATATTATTATTATAATTATAATATATATATAACATATATTATGTATTATAATTATAATATATGTATAAAATATATATTATTTATTATAATCATAATATGTATAACATATATATTTATTATAATTATTAGTATTATTACTATTAGTTTCCCGCAAAAACGTGAAGTGTGACAACTTTGCCGAAACATGTTGTTTGAGCTTTCACGGTGTCCGTAGTTCCCCAGATAAGCGCGCCGAACAAGCGTGTGCTTGCTACGCGCGTGCTNTGTTGTGCCTCGTGATTTTTTCAATTAAAACAGTGTACCTTGGCTCAGAAAAGGTTGAAAAACACTGAATTAAACATTGTTAACAGTGGGGTAATTTGAAGTGAAGATAAACATACCAATCCTCCTATGTCCAGGAATCTTGGGAAGTTCAAAAAGATACTAGATGACTTCACTGGGTTGTAAATCATCTTCTGGTGATTGTTGAAGGTCTGTTCTATCTTCCTCATAACAGTTCCTTCATCAGCTGTGTGCTTCATCAGCGTAGTGGCCTCAGAACACAAGCTGTCTGTTATAAGACAGTCTTCTATAAAACTGTGCATCAGTTGTTGGTTCCTCTAAAAAATTGATACGAATGTGACACACTGTCCTGGAATTTAATAAAATGAGGTTTGGGAACTCTTCAAGGATTTGTGTGACAAAATGTGTACAACTATAAATACACACATCTGTTTGGATTTGTGTCTTTCTGGGGCCCTTCTTTCGTCCATTAGAAGCTTCCCTTTGGACAAACTTCAGTCTCCAAGCCAGATACCCACTCCCATCTTCTGCATTGTAATAATGCTCCTAAAAGTAGATGAATGATAAATGTTTTTAAAGCTGTGAAAGCAAAGACAACTGTGGATGCTAGTAGCTGTGATTTACAGATTTTAGTTCACGTTGTTTGAATTACATGAATAAAATCTCTTCATGATGTTTATTCTCCAAGCTGCAGTATTTCAACACTGGAACAATGAACTACAAAGGTTTAAAAATAGGAAATTAAGAAACAAGTGGTATAAATGCAGGGCATGCAGTTCTACTCAAACCATAGCCAAGAAGTTGGATTTATGTTTTGAACTTACATAGCTAAACCTGCTTCTAGGATCAGTCAGTTAAGGGAACAAGGTAATAACACCCTTTCCATAGTCCTCTTTGACACGTCTGGAAGGACTTGTCCTATACAGACAGAAAAAACTATGAGCTTTGTGAAAGGCGTAAAGAACACCTTCAAAAAAGGTAAATATAAAAGGTGCATATAAAAATTATTAAGTTTAGCATACTGTCATACAGTGAGGAAAATAAGTATTTGAACACCCTGCAATTTCTCCCACTTAGAAATCATGAAGGGGTCTGAAATTTTCATTTTAGGGGCATGTTCACTGTGACAGACATAATCTAAATAAAAATCTGGAAATCACAATGTATGATTTTAAATAATTTATTAAAAATTATACATTGGGTCAGAATTATTGTGATTGCTACCAATCTAATAATTGCTCCAACAGTTGTACCAATCACAATAATTCTGCATAAATCCACCTGCATAAAGATTCATGTCCACCTCACACAATCGGTAAGACTCCAACCACTAACATGGCTAAGACCAAAGAGCTGTCCAAAGACACCAGAGACTAAATTACAGACCATCACCAGGCTGGACAGGGCTACGAGGCAATTGGCAAGCAGGTTGGTGAAAAGATCAGCTGTTGGAGCAATTATTAGAAAATGGAAGAAGCTAAACATGAGTGTCAATCTCCTCCGGACTGGGAGAGTCCAAGGGACATGCAAGATTTCACCTCGTGACGTATCAATGATCCTAAGAAAAGGAAGGAGGCTGTTCTCCAAAATCTCACAATACATGGTCCCGGTCATCCTCTCCTTAATACAGTGCAGTTGTCCTGTCCCATGTGCAGAAAAATACCCCCAAAGCATGATGCTTCCACCCCCAAGATTCACAGTAGGGATGGTGTTTTTGGGATGGTACTCATCATTCTTACGGTAATCTTTTGTATGCTGCTATACTTTTGGTATTCCATTAGAAACTAACATTAAATGGATGCATCCAAACATCTAAATTGATGGTGGACTTTTAGGATACAAATGAGTTAAACTTTTTCCACATTTTGGCAAGTTACAACATTGTATTGTGTGTTTTTTAAAAATAAAACAAAAAGTAGGGCACTGAAAAAATAGAATGGAGCTCCAATTTTAAAAAAGTAGTTAATTTGTCACATATAATCCAATTAGGTTTGTCATACTTAACATGATAATGTGATATATTTATTTGGATAGCCTTAATTTGATTACTAGTAACAAATTAACTACTTTTTAAAAGTGGGATCACCTTTTTTAGAGTGCATAAATGTGAAGTGAAAATGACATAGTACATTTTAAAGTATTCCTAGGAACAAAATCATAATTAAAATGTACCCCTTCTCTTACCTGTTGACCGGTAGAGATAGGCACCAGCACCCCTGGTGACCCCATTAGGGATAAGCATGTAAGATAATAGAAAAAAAAAAAATCCATAGCTGAAAGACAAAAGAAGTCTAGTTTTTTACAAGTCATGTAGAGGTCACAGCTAGAAGAATGGAAGAAGATGCTCTGGTGAGATGAGGATAAAACTAAACTTTTAGCTAGGTCTGCACATCACTCTGAACATAGCATCTCCTGTTCTTATCATTTAGTGTGGGTAGGGAAGCTGGTCAAAGTATATAGATGTAGTGCTCAGGACAGAGGACCCAAAGTTTCAGCCAGACACAATAGAAAATCAAATGATTTATTGAGAAAAAGAGTATGCGAGGGTAGACCACCAGCAGTCGGGCCGGGAACCACTGAGGACAGAGAAACAGGTTAGTGGCTTGTACTCTTGGTGTCCAAAGCTCAATAAGGAAAGCCACTAACTTTCTCAAAATGCTGTGGGAAACTGAGACACTCTTGGTTCCCCAACAAGGCTGCGGTGAGAAGGCAGGGGGGAGACGTCATCTTTAGGGGTGTTGGTTGTTAAGAACAGAACACCTCAGCAAGATGGTGGAGATTGATCCAGAGCATCAACACTGGTAGCACAATGGTTAGGTAGCAGGTCATAAACCCAGGAGAAATCAGAACTTGGAGGTCAAGAGGCCACGGCAGGGGATGAACCAAGGAGGCAGAGGAAGGTAAACTTATCTGAGGGTCAGATGAGAATCCGGAGTCAGGGCACAGAAACAGGTCAGGCACGTGGAGGCAATCTAATCCAGGAGGCAGAAGTTGAGAGGCAGAAACAGGGTCGTGTCAAGAAAACAGAAGCCAGTGGAGTATCTGATGTGAGCCAGGCAAGAAATCCAAGAGACAAAAACGTGGTCATGATGGTGGTCAGACAAAGGAGGAAATGTTGGATATCTACTCACAATAAAGTTTTTCAAAAACCTGAGAGCAGGCAGACGGTGGATGACATGAGCCTGATTGTGCTGCAGCGCAGCAGCATGCAAGTGGACCTGATTAACTTGATTGCAGAGGTGAGAGCTGAAGAAGAAAACGGAGCAGGCAGACGGGCAGAATCATAATAACAGAGGGAATTAAATATGGGACAATCCTTTGAATGCCCCTCTGTACAAAGTATTGACCCAGGGGAGCTGAGTATGAATGCATGCCACACTTTCAGAATTATAAATGTAAGAAGAAAAAAAAATCAAGAATCATGCACAATTTTAATTTCACTTCACTAGTATACTCTACCTCTTCTCTAAAACTGGTCCATGCTTTTGAATCCAGCACACTTCTCATTGGGATTCCTAGCAAGAGGGTTCCTGCAGAGACTTCAGTACTTCCAAAACTGCAGCTGCTATCATGCAACATATGCAAACATGAACATATTACTTCCATCCTCCACTCTCTCCATTGACTTTCCATTTCCACTAGGATTTAATTCAAGATTTCCCTCCTCAAACATCAATTCATCTCTGGAAATGCCCCAACCTATATCAAAAAACTACTTAGTCTACTTAGTCTACAAAACACAACTTGCTCACTCCACTGCACCCACTCAAACCTTCTCCAGATCCCCAAAACCTGAGGACCACGTTGCTCCATGTCTATGGAACACCCTCCCTGACACACTGAGGGTGCCACAATCCACTGACTGCTTTAAAAAAAAAAGACATTTCTATTTGGCAAAATATTTGGATCATTTTCTTAGATATTGGTTTTAATCTCTTATTTATGTAATTAATTATTTTTATCCATTAGAATTGCATGTTTTGCTTTTGTTTCCTGCCCTTTGTTTCCTGCCAGGGTGTTTGAGATCTAAAGATATAAAGGGCATTATAAATAAAATCTATTATTATTATTATTATTATTATTGTTGTTATTATTATTACTACATTGTATTGGACTATCTTATAAAATTTCAACAAAATACATTTTTGTGGCTGTATTGTGAAAAAAATATGAAACTCAAATTTGTGTGAATACTTTTGCAGGGCTCTATTAATCCCACAAATGAAAGATCTTGAGCTGCATGTTATTGCATTGTGCTCTCTGTCACTTTTGTATTATTTACAGACTTTTGCTGTCAAAGTCAGCTTAAAGGAATGATCAGAAAATGGGTGTAAAACCAGCTTCCAAAGTCCATAGAAAAACTTATTCTTAAAGCTTGGAAAAAGTTGCTATAGATGAAAGCAATTTTGAAAGATTGAAAAAATAGTAACAGAGTTTGTCATATAAAAGTTTTATATGGTAATGTTATGATATCCATTTTTTTCAGGAGATACAACATCACCTTCTTGAATGCCTATTATCAGCCTGAAGGCACAGATGACCATCCGTTCATCTGCTCGACAGAGAGGGAAAACGGGATGCTTCGCTGTTCTGACGTGCCTCGTCGTCGTGTGGGTCGGTCCTACTGCTCACTGGGGGCTGAGGAAGCCCACTCAGAGACAGGACTGACAGTGGACGGACCAGTGTCATGTGTGAACTGGTACCAATACTACAACCAGTGCCGGGCAGGGGAAATAAACCCCCACAAAGGAGCTATTAACTTTGATAATATCGGATATGCATGGATTGCTATATTTCAGGTAAAATCTATGCAGAATCTATCTGCAGAAATTGAATTGAATTGAATTTAATAAAGCTGCACTATGTAACTTTTATAGACAAATATTTTTTGGATATTTGTTGAAACTGTCACTATGACAGTAAGACAGACAGTCTGAGAAAAAAATGTAGCTTCTCTGCCATCTCCCAGTGTTCCAAGTGCCGTCTAGAAATAACTCATTTGAGCCAGGAGGAGGATCTTAGTGCTGTCAATCACTCTCAGTATTGCGCTGCTCACAACCCCATCTCCTTTCCCCCCTTCAACTCTGCTAGCTGCACCTAAAAGAGACTGTATGAATGTTCAGGCTAGTTAGCATGACCACTGATGAAAACAAATAAACGGTTTTCCTGTAGGTTGTTTCTCCACCATTAGCACATTGAGCAGCATGTTGATTGACAGCACTAAGACCCTTAGCCTTGTTTTGCTTGGTACAAGTTGGAGTGGTGCATTTCTTCAGACTCTCATGGAAATGGTGGAGGAATTCAAACTTTGTGTAAGAGACACATACATAATGTGTCTCTTACTGTCAGGACATGATGACAGTTTTCACAGATATGTAAAAAAAAAAATTCTTTATATGCTTTAACTTAAACTGGTTACTTTTGACTTCAGGTAATTACCCTGGAGGGTTGGGTGGACATAATGTACTACGTAATGGATGCACACTCCTTCTATAACTTCATCTACTTCATTTTTCTCATCATTGTAAGTACTAAGAAAACCACAAACACATTGACAATGCTAAAATTGTCCAAAATGGTTGTTTTTGGACAACCAATTTGCCACACAGTAAAAATACCAGTGTTAAAATCCTAGGTGTAGTGTTAAATAAAAAGTGTTTGTGTTGTTTTAACATCACACTGTCAGTGTAGCTTCTGACATATTTGGATTTTAAATTCAAGTGTTAATTGGATTGTTAATTGTTGCTTAAGCCATGCCTTTGTGTAATGGATGCAGAGTGCATTCTACTGTGTGTGTATTTAAAAAAACCAACATTGCAAATTACACTCTAAAAAGTGTTTTTGGCAGTCATCTATCTAATGGACTTTTTTTTTTTTTTTTACATTAATCTAACTTAATTCATTTGGTTTTTTTTGATGACAACTTGCTTTTTTGTGTTCAATTAACTTAAAATTTACAAATCTAAATTAACTTAAAGGATCTTTTTACTTTGACTTTACTTGAAACAATTGAGTTCAATGCTGGATATGCCTGACCAGCTCAATTCATTAAGTTTATCCATCTCATTTTTCCTAATAAATAATTGAAATCTTTTACTTAATTCTACAGAAAGTCAACTCAAATGTTTAAGTTGTTCCAAACTAAAAAAAAACCCTAAAATATCCAAAATGACATTATCACTTAAAATACAGCTTGCATTTAAATTATTTTAAATGTATGCTTTAACATATTTTAGTTTTTCAAAGATCTTGTACTCTGAAAAATGAATAGAGTAGAACCAACTTAATTTAATTGCTTCAGTTGGTAACAAGTAAATTAATTAAATTTATTCAACAACAGGCTAAGGCTCAGCTACTGGTAGCAACAGGATCCAACAGTGGACCGAGTAACCATACATCCAGACTGGACAACAGCCAGATATGACCAGGACCCGACAAAGACACAGAAACACATGCAACATTAAATACACAGAGGGTAATCAGGGGCAGAGACACAGGAAAACTCAAATCATGACACTTTCATTACCCACTTTCCTGTCTGAGCCAAAAAAAAAAAAACCTGGTAAAAAAAGAAATAATTTATTAATTTCCTTTTTTATTTGAAGTAAACAAAATGAATTGAGTAAAGACTGACTTAAAAGGATCCAGGATTAGATTTTTTTATTACCTAAAAAAAATGCTGTATGTGATATGTCAAAACTCATAATTACTTCAAAAATATACATCCTTTGTTATATTTTTCACCCATGGAGGTCACAATTTTTTCAACGCAGGAAAGCTAACTTTACCCAAGTAGTTGTTTATCATATTGCGTTTGATTGGTGTAATTTCAGATAATGCCACACTGTCACTATAGGTTGTGATTTAAAAAATAAATAAATAAAAATTTATGTGAATCTGGGTAATTTCCCACATGAAAAAAAGGGAGAGCGCAGTGCAAGAGCCGAGTGGAACACAATCTGGACGCTGGACATTTCTCCAGAACACTTTCAGTCATTTATACCAGCAGAAGGCTCTAACAGGTGATTGTTATCTATATGTTGCACCCTTAAAAAGAACTTAGAAGAAACTCAAATTAGCTTTTGTGCAACTTTATTAAACAAAATCCACGGTTCGAGCATACAGCGTGTGTAGTTTTCTCATCCCTTTTGTAATAATCTCAGGTCGTGAACTTTCAACTCCCATCATGCATTGCGACATTCTTAAAGGGGTATTATCATGACAGAAATTTATGAAATAAAAAAATAAAACAGTTGGAGCACATATTTAGCCATCAACCAACTGAATTGTTCCAACTAAACACTAAATCAAATAAATGCTTGCCCAATATGATCAATATACCTATTAAGCAACATCACGTTCGCAACATGTTTTCAGGGCTCTACATATACAAGCTAAACATAAATGCCGTGCTGCCGCTGAGACGTTCAGCAGGCAGAGCTGAACGTTCTTTGAGATGCTAACAGAAGCTATATACTATACAATACTGCCTGCGGTACTGACATCACCGATCCGACCGGACCCTAAACAGCACAGTTGTTGCCGAACCGGACACAGCGCTACAGATACTGGGACAAAGTCAAAGACAAGCAGTGCTAATGGAGCTTTTAATACTGGAAATGCTAATGGAGCTAGAACACCGCACTGAATGTGAAACCACTACCAACACCAGACAAAGTTCGGACCATAAGAACCAGACACAGATCACTTATGTAGAAGTACTTACCAGATCACACAGTCCGACCAGAGGTACGTGTCATTCATTGTTTCATTTATGTAGCTGAAGGCAGCAGCAGCTAACACCAGTTCCTACAGCCAACTCTGTCCTGGGTCATTCTCTGAATTTGGTGCATTTTGTGTCTCACAGGTTTATCTAAAAGATTTTCATATTATGCAAACCACAGTTTTTGAGAAAATCAAAAAATGGAAATATCCATGTGTCTTGGTAATATAGCATGCAAATATATTTTAAAAATTATGTTTTGAAAAATGTTATGGGTTGTTGAGGCATAGAGGTTAGCCAAATGAGCATGTCCCCACTGACCAATGTTAATTTTTCATTGAATATAAAACAAAAATAGTCAGTAACTGCAAGTTATTTCTACCATTATAAACATTTTGGTATACTTGAATCTAAATAAAAGACATATGAGGAAAAATATATTAATTATTTATTAAATAGCACTTTTTAATCATGTCCCTCTAGTTTTGTTCAACCCCGTAACGGCATACCAATCCCTCCTTTTTATAATGGTTCAGTCCAATTTCCTCAGCAACCTGGAAGTGACATCGTATAAGTCTTCCCGCTCACACTGAAAATATAGGTAAATGTTAATATAGTTTCTTATCTATATTTGACTATTTTTATCCATAGATCATTATTGTCAAGCTCAAGCTTTCAACACTGTTACGGACGTAAATGACATTTATTATTATTTGGGAAAAAGTAAAGAATTGTCTTTGAAAAATATATTAATTTCTTGTTTTCATCATATCATATGTTGCTCTATACCCCAGCTAATGTGGACTTATGGCAACTTTTAGCAAAAATCTTGTACCCCTAACAAAAACAGTGGTTTTGTTACGGGGTTGAAGGTTGGACTGTTCTTAAGCCAGCCGGTGTGTTCAGCCCCGTTACAGTGAGTTCAACCTTGTTACTTGATACATTGTTATGATTTTTTTTAATAATAACAGTAAATATTAGACTAATATTTGTTGCATTCTATACAACGTTTAAAGAATGAAACATAAAAAAGCCTGATTTAATGTTTATTTGAAAGTGTATTTTCATCATTTATGAAAAGCGCTTTTACATCAAGTTGCCATATTCTACTTATCAGTCTAATTATTATTATTCAGAATCAAATAAAATATACTAAGTTACATTTAGTTATTTTAATCAAGGAACAGGTGAATAATGTTAATAAAATAAATTTAAAATATGCTAGTTTTAAAACTTAGCAAAATGTCTTGATTGAAATAGCCTAATTATAGTTTTCACATTAATAACTTATTCTGCCCTATTGACCTTTATGTTACCTGTAGCTACAGCAGATTGTTTGCTAAGATCTTCTGATCTGCCCTTTGTCTGTGTGGGAAACAATC
>NW_015114189.1:26627-28368 GCF_001443285.1 Poecilia latipinna | reverse complement strand
TTGAAAAAAAAGTATTAATGTTTTAAGTTTTAAATATTTTGTTACAACATAGACATGTTTAAGAATAACAGATTCATAATGCAAAGCTGAGGATCGCATAAATCAATAATTACAGGTGTTTTTGTTCACCATTGTCTCTGAATGGGTTCCACCCTGTTATGAAAAGACAACAAAATAGTTAAACATGTAAAATTTGGAAAAATAATGACTTTTTCTTAAAAAGAGTGAGTCCCTTTTACTATGTAATATGTTTGATTCTTGAAATTGTAACGCGTCATGAAGTTGCGAATCATTTATGACTGTATTATAAAGAAAAAACAGATTTTCCTACTCATTATTACTGACGGCATTGAAAATATTGGTCATTTTAAAAACTTAGACCAATATTTGCATTTATTGGTCTTCGACTTCCAAAATGGCACAGAAAAATGCAGAGTGCTTCTGTTTGTTTCTGTAACAATATTTAATAAGAACAGGTGTGGAATGGAACAT
This sequence comes from Poecilia latipinna, assembly GCF_001443285.1. NCBI lineage: Eukaryota > Metazoa > Chordata > Actinopteri > Cyprinodontiformes > Poeciliidae > Poecilia > Poecilia latipinna. The sequence continues at coordinate 27,876 of NW_015114189.1, read as the reverse complement.
CACACCCTGTTATTGTCCCATAACAGGGTGGAAAATCAATGTCTTTGATTCTAAAATCTGACGATTTTCATCATTGGTTGCAGAATTGCCTCTTTCAAGTCAAAGTATAGGCAGAGTATTTGTCCTGGCTCTATTTGGCAAAAACAGGTGATATCCCTGTAGTGGATTTTCCCATGACAGGTACTCATTGTTCCCCTCACAGGAGTCAATGGGGGTAACTAGTGAAATGAAAACAGACAAATGGCAAAGACATCTGATAATACCTCAGACTACTCTGCAACTCTATTCCATTGTCTGAAATTTTTTAGTTTACTTAAAATGATTCCTTTTCCCCCTAATTTCCACCCTGTTTGGTTCATGAACATAACAGGGTGGAACTTTTCTAACTAATCTACCTGTAGCTCTTTATGTGGTCAACATTTAGCTAGTTAACCTTCAACAGAATAACAAACCTTTAATGACTAAATCTAATGTTTTTTAAATTCTACTGAATAAACATTTTTCACAATCTATCCTAACAGGGTGGAACTTTAAGGTTTACTCATACAGGTTTAACATATTTAAGATAAGAAAAAGTATAGAGATGGTGACAGTTGAAGCTTACTTTGTTTTCCATGGTTGAATTTACTTCAAAACCAATTGATGTCACTTACATTAAATGGTTTTTATGGAATTTTAGACTTTTCTAAGGCAAAAAGGAAAAATCCTAACGGTGGAAAGTTAGTACTGGGACATGTATGAGGAAAATATCAAATAAGAAAAATAGTTTCAACAGATTCAATTGCATATTAAAATAATGTTTAGTCTAGTCAATCAACTTATTGAAGAAAAACATAAATATATATATATTTCATAGTTTAAACTTCATGAGGAAGTCTATTACATTGCTCTGGGGACACAATGAAATTGAGCATGTCAGTCACTAAAAAGGTGTGTAAAGAACAAAATGAGATTTAAAAGGCATTTCATTTATATTTGAGTAATGGCAAACATGATCTAAATGGATCGTTAAAACACTTTGTTGTAAATATTTGGCCCATTTTACAAAAAATAATTGTAAGCCAAACATGGGGACATGGAATGCTGCTGCTGCTGCTGCTGCAAAAAAAAGAATCACCTATTCATTTCATTTGGTGCCTTGCCACTGTCTTTGTCCCTGAATCTGACCAAACTTTAGGAAAGATTTTTCTATTCTTTGTTTTACAAAAATAACATTTGGGTGTTTCTTTTTTGTGGCAACATTTAGGCC
>NW_015114189.1:17814-23056 GCF_001443285.1 Poecilia latipinna | reverse complement strand
GGGGACACAATGAAATTAAGCATGTCGGTCACCAAAAAGGTGTGTAAAGAACAAAATAATATTTAAAAGGCATTTCATTTATATTTGAATAATGGCAAATATCTAAATGTATAATTAAAATACATTGTTGTAAATATTTGGGAGATTTTACAAAAAATAATTGTAAGCAAAACAAGGGGACATGGAATGTTGCCGCAAAAAAAGAATCACCCAACTTTAAAGAGGGTCCAAGACAGCTCCTGGTTGGATGAGCAAAGGTGCGCCTTATTTGAATAAATTAAAGACAAAAATACGCCTTTACTATAAAAGTTTGTACACAGGAGTAACGAATCAGAGTTTGCTCTTTGGAATTTCTCCAAAGACGTCTTTGCTTTTCTTTTTCTTTCTTCTCAGGTAAATGAGCCTTTCTCAGGTAAATGAATGTCTGTTTTAGTGTGTTTGAAGTGTCTGTGTTGTCAATGTCAATTTATGATTTAAATGTTAGGATAAACTCTGAAAATGTAGGATGTGGAGCATTTACTGTCATCTCTATGTGGCTTTTGTTTCCACGCATGGAATCATTGAATCCGGGAGCACAAGAGAATATAACGAGCCAAAAGTTAATTATTTTATTCTCTTACCAATACAAAGGAACTGGAACAATTAGTTTAATTATGTTATAGAATTATATACTCTTAGTGGAATGAAATTGTCATGTTATGGGGTTGAATTTAAAGCAACCTAAATAACAAAGAAATTCATAATCATGTTTGGGATTTCATGCATAAAGTGGGGAAACATATTTTCTTGGAGGTTCAAAGAGTCCTTCAATGGATGCAGTGTTCAAAAACACAATTTTTTGTGGTGTATATTGTGGTATATAACCCGAGACCCCAAAATGTACCAAATTCAGAGAATCACCCTCCTCTTCCTCTGTTTGGTCCTCTTCATCAATGTTATTCTCTTGTTTTTTCTATATTCTGATTGGTTTCAATGCGCTCCAGTTCAAATTAAAAAGGCTTAATAACGTTACTCATCACTGTTTTGAATGGAGGGAGTCAGGTAGTTGGACCATTACACGTCATTTACCCAGAATGCATTGCAGTGTGAACAACAAGGCAACATTCCTGTGAAAATATTTTATTAAAAATTATATATTATGTATATGTATTATTTTTACATCTAAAATAAATATTTCCTAAATAAGGTCTATTTTTATAACTAATCGAGGATCCCTTTAAATTTATCATTTTAACAGACTTAATGAATTCAGTTTAAAAGAAATTTTATTAAATTGAGTTGGATAAGCTTAATTTAATTACTTGTTACCAAATTAAGCAATTCAATTAAGTTGGTTCACAACTCATTTCTTTTTAGAGTGTGCTAATTTTAAGCCTAAAACAGGATGTGGGGATTTCTTTTTAATTCCCTCGCACAAGTTGTCATCTTGAGAAATCTGTGCAATTTGTGTGAAATTACCCACAAAACAAAAGATTCACCTTCTTAATTCGATTTGAGTCAAATGTATTGAATAGCCAAATAGCCAGTTGGTAGCACTGCTGCCTAGCAGCAAGAAGGTCCTGGGTTTGACTCCTGGTCTGGGTGTGGCATTTGGATGTACTCTCAGTGCATGCGTGGGTTCTCTCCAGGCACTCCGGCTTCCTCCCACAGTCCAAAAACATGACTGTCAAGTTGATTGATCTCTCTCCTTAGGAGTAGGTATTACTTTTAACAAATTTAACACCAATATAAGCAGGAATGGAGTAGCGGCAAAAGCAGTGAGATCGCAAAATTAATGCACAGTTTGGATATTGGAACAATCTGTGGCATCCACTTATTAATTTGTTTTTAGCTTAGTGGTTGCATTTTCATGCTAATAATGTTGTAAAACTATGTTGCTTTCAACTTTTTACATCAGTTTAAGCAATGTACAGTATATATTCTCATCCTAGATTATAAAAACCATTTGTTATGAATATTTGAGGGTTTCACAATGAAAACAATTTTTGAAATCTGTTTTTATGTTTTTCTGTGAATCAAGGTCCAAAATGCAATCCCAGTATGTCCAACAGAATAAAATAAGTGCAATCATTTGCATATTGAGAGTCTACAGAGGCTGATAATCTCCCCACTCGGCTCCCGGATCACTGTTGAAACTTTCAGTTTTATGTCAAATTCACATGAATTAAATGACAGAAACTAATTTTCTCACTGCATCTTTGATTAATTTTGTTGAGCTGTAGACTCTAAGTCTCTGTCCAATCAGAGCCAGGTATTGTATAGTTGGTGATTTTAATCAGTTTTCAGTTAAATTGTTAAGTTAATACAATCCAAGTCTATAGAATAGTCAGAAAATGTCACCAAAATCACTCTGTCCCTCTAAAATATTTCAGAAAATCTCAAAAGCGTATCGAAACATAACATTTGCCGAATATCGTGATATATATTGTATAGTGAGCAGAATATTGTGTATCGTATCATATTGTGAGGTTATTGTCTCACTACAGCCATAGTGCGCGTTAAATTAACACAGGCTTTTTTACTGTGCAGGTTGGCTCCTTCTTTATGATCAACCTGTGCCTGGTTGTCATCGCTACCCAGTTTTCTGAAACAAAACAGAGAGAACATGCCTTAATGAAATCAGAGCAGCGCGCCCAGCAGCTCCACCAATCAGCTTCCACACTGGCCAGCGACAGTCAGCCTGGAAGTTGCTACGAGGAGATCATCCGCTACCTGGCCCACCTGGGTCGGAAGGCATGGCGCCGGCTGTTACGCTGGAGTGCTTGGATTCGCCTGCATCTCCGCTGCTCTTGCATCTGCCAGAAAGGGGCCGGGTCGGCTCGAGGGAGCGGAGTTGGGGAGATGAATGGACTCGCCAACCGGCACTCAGGCCATGCCCCCAATGACTTATCACACTTTCATCAAGTTTATCATCTCCATCACCAGCAGCACCACTATCATCATCATCAGTTGCAGCAGCTTCAACCACAGCTGGCCGTCAGCAACAGAGGGACCAGCTTTAATTATCCCTTCATATCGCCCCTTCTCAGTCACCTGGATGAAAAGGACCGGGACCAGAAGAGGACAGTTGCTATGGATACTATCAACAGACTGCCACAGCTGGTGCTCGAGTGTGGTGAGTTGATTGAGTGTGTATTTTTGTGTTTGAGAGCTCCCACATGATACTGAGGGAGTTACAGAAGTGCAAGTGGAGGATTTCAAAAGAAAGAATGTTTATACCAGTAATTTATTTAATTAATCAAATTATTTTTGTATAACACATTTCAGGAGCAAGGCATTTCAAAGTGCTTTACATCATTAAACACAAAAACACAGTTATGCAACATTGAATCAACAATCAAAAACATTAAAGTTCCTGCCGAGTCTATTGGAGAATTGAAAGGTGGCTAAACTCTTAAATATATAAGTAAAAGAAATAACGCACGGAGACGGAGTTCTTGCTGCTAGGCCATAGACAAGCCGAAGATTTATTACACTACCACGGATTCCTCATTGCAGTTTCATCAGTTCAATACTCAAAAATCTTCCAAAGTCTCAACAAAAAATCTCCCCGTATTCTTAACATCACCCTTTTTTATGCACTCTCATCTTTACTGATGTGAGTTGGAGAGTTTCAACCAATGGTGTTGCTACTCTTGATTTGCGTAAAGATTCTGGCGTGCCTTATACTAAGTGTGTATTGGACGACCTTTAAAATATTTGAGACCTCATGAACTCAACATCTGCTCCATTTCAGAATTGCTGAATAGGACAATTTATGTCAGATTGTTGATCTCATCTGTCCAAACACCTGTCCTTTCCAAGTCAGTTTTTGGTTCCATTTGTGCTTTGCATGCAAATGGAAGGAAATGAGTCAGGTCAGTTTGACCTAGAGAGGCGCCAAAATCCTTTCGCAAAAACAACTTTCCGCTCTTACATAATCCCCCCTATTCCGCTTTCAAGTGGAATCCTAATTAACCTTAGCAGGTGTTTTTGTTAATTGCTGTCCTAAGTTTACATGGCTTCCTGTGAACATAATTCTGTGTATAAACCTTAGAAATACATATAAAGGTCACTTAAAGTGAAATAAATGAATAGTGGGGGTAAACAATGTTTTCATGAGTAACTGTAACTAATATAATAATTCCAATACAATGACACTTGGTCATTGCTTCCATGATTGTTCTTCCATTTGTATAAGATTGAAAAACCCTGTTGGCCTTTTTGTTGCTTTGTGTTATTTCTAGCGAAAAAACTACCTTATGGTCCCCGCTCGCCATGGGCGACCGCCAGTATCCCATAATCTGGCACAAATGTAATACAATCATGGATCCATAGTGACCCAAATCATAGATATTCATGATAATAGCTAATACTTCAACACTGATACATAATCTTGAATACAAATGATGAGGAAATGTCCATAACGCACATACAATCAGAGTGATCGTGTGATTGAAATACTAATCATAATAAAAGTATTTGTCGCTTAATGCTTGTGCTCATCCACGCACTCTTATGCTCACATTGTCATTCATACTCACTCTCTTATTCATACTCGCTCATAATGTCTCACACATTCTAACCCGGTTCGGTTTCATTTCCCTTGAATCTTTTAGATTTTTCAACATCCCATAAGCGCTTTTAGTTCAGGCATCACTTGTCCTTGAGCTCAGCAGTCCTTTGAATTGGTCATGAAGTGGTCAGTTCACTGGTCTGGGCGGCCATGTGCTTAGTCCGTCTGATGTTCACCGTCCTTGGTCATCCATCTGTATACAGTCCCCAAGATCAATTTCCTCATATCTGCCAGCTGGCTTGTAGCCATTCGCATTTGTATATGACGTCGTTGGTTGCATGCTTTTTGAGTGCTTATTAATCGCGCTACTGTCTGTAGAGCTTGCGCTTGTCTGTGGTGCACCTCTGGGTGGAGCTGGTGTTTGAACTACTGTTGATAGTGGTGCGTGCACTGTTGATGATTTATCTGATAGAGCTTCCGGCTCATTCTTTTGCGGTGGGTCAGGGTTACTTTGTCTAAAGTCCATAAATTGATCATCATTCCTGTATCCGAAATCACCTGTAACATTCAGGACTCCTGTCAGGGCTGGATATAAGCCAGCAGGGTTCATTTGACCATCTTTGGGTTTTTCATAATTATGTTTAAGCTCAACAAGCTGCTGTTTTAAGTTTTTCCTGTATTCTTCACCTTCTTCTTTAAATAGCTGTAAGATGTTTAATTCTAGTTCTCTTTTGGCTTGTCTTTTCT
>NW_015114189.1:13661-14939 GCF_001443285.1 Poecilia latipinna | reverse complement strand
GGTTGCATGCTTTTTGAGTGCTTATTAATCGCGCTACTGTCTGTAGAGCTTGCGCTTGTCTGTGGTGCACCTCTGGGTGGAGCTGGTGTTTGAACTACTGTTGATAGTGGTGCGTGCACTGTTGATGATTTATCTGATAGAGCTTCCGGCTCATTCTTTTGCGGTGGGTCAGGGTTACTTTGTCTAAAGTCCATAAATTGATCATCATTCCTGTATCCGAAATCACCTGTAACATTCAGGACTCCTGTCAGGGCTGGATATAAGCCAGCAGGGTTCATTTGACCATCTTTGGGTTTTTCATAATTATGTTTAAGCTCAACAAGCTGCTGTTTTAAGTTTTTCCTGTATTCTTCACCTTCTTCTTTAAATAGCTGTAAGATGTTTAATTCTAGTTCTCTTTTGGCTTGTCTTTTCTTTTAGCTGTTTTACAGTTTTCTGGAAGTTTGTTCCAAATTTGTGGTGTATAGAAGCTGAATACTGCTTCTCCTCATTTGGTTCTGGTTCTGGGGTTGCAGAGCAGAACCAGAAGACCTGAGAGGTCTGGAAAGTTGATACAACAACAGATCTTTAATGTATTGTGGTGCTAAGCCATTCAGTGATTTATAAACTAACAACAGTATTTTAAAGTCTATTCTCTGAGCTACAGGGAGCCAGTGTAGTAACTTTAAAACTGTTATGTGCTCTGTCTTCCTGGTTTTAGTGAGAACGCGAGCAGCAACGTTCTGGATCAGCTGCAGATGTTTGATTGATTTGTTGGACAGACCTGAATCAATGCGACTAAAGATAAACACATGGATGAGTTGCTCTAGATCTTGCTGAGACATAAGTCTTCAGGTGATAGAAGGCCGACTTTGTAACTGTCTTTATGTGGCTCTGAATGTTCAGGTCAGAGTACATCACTCTGTACATCAGTTTTCAGGCTGATCGCTGGTTCTAGTTGTAATAACTGAAGCTGTGCGTTGACTCTAGTTCGCTCCTCTTTAGGTCCAAAGATAATGACTTCAGTTTTGTTTCTGTTCAGCTGGAGAAAGTTTTGGCACATCCACACATTTAACCTGTTCTAAGCATCTGTTCAGTGATTGGATGGGTTCAGAGTCACCTGGTGACATCGTGATGTAGAGCTGAGTATCATCTGCATAGTTATGGTAGCTAATCTTATTTCCTGATATAATCTCAACCAGTGGGAGCATTTCAATATTGAATAAGAGGGGTCATCGGATTGAACCTTGGGGTACCCCACATGTGACCTTTGACCTCTTTGATGAGAAGTTTCCAGTT
>NW_015114189.1:5812-8787 GCF_001443285.1 Poecilia latipinna | reverse complement strand
CTGGTTCTGGTTCTGGGGATGCAGAGCAGAACCAGAACCAGAAGACCTGAGAGGCCAGAAAGGTTGATACAACAACAGCAGAAGTTGAAGCCATTCACTAATTTATAAATTAGAAACAGTATTTTATAGTTTATTCTCTGAGCTACAGGGAGCCAATGGAAGGACTGTAGAACTGGGTGATGTTCTCTAACTTCCTGGTTTTAGTCAGAACTTCAGCAGCAGCGTTCTTGATCAGCTGATTGATATTTTAGTCAGACCTGTGAAGACGCTGTTGCAGTAATCAATGACTAAAGATAAACGCATGGATGAGTTTCTCTAGATCACGCTGAGACATCAGTCCTCTAATCCTGGAGATGTTCTTCAGGTGATAGAAGGCCGACTTTGTGACCATCTTTATGTGGCTCTGAAGGTTCAGGTCAGAGTTCATCACTACTCCCAGGTTTCAGGCTGATCGCTGGTTTTAGTTGTAATAACTGAAGCTGTGCATTGACTCTTGATTTATAACTCTAGATCTGTAACTCTAGATCTATAGCTGAAGATTGTTCCTGTTTAGGTCCAAAGATGATAACTTCAGTTTTGTTTCTGTTCAGCTGGAGAAAGTTTGGGCCCATCCACACATTTATCTGTTCTAAGCATCTGTTCAGTGATTGGATGGGTTCAGAGTCACCTGGTGACATCATAATGTAGAGCTGTGTATCATCCGCGTAGTTATGGTAGCTGATCTTATTTCCTGTTATAACCTGAGCCAGTGGGAGCAGATAAATATTGAAAAGAAGGGGTCCTAGGATTGAACCTTGGGGCATCCCACATGTGACCTTTGACCTCTTTGATGAGAAGTTTCCAGTTGAAACAAAGGAATCCCTGTTCTTTATGTAAGATTCAAACCAGTTACTTAACTCATATTCATCTATTTTTGTTTGAGATAATGATAGCAAATTTCAATATTCTTATTTTATAGGTTCTTATTACTGGTTTCTAGATCACTCTGGTTGCTGTTTGAATTTAGGTTGCACGATAACTCTCAGGTTGTCTCAGGTAGAAGGTCCTGGGTTTGTCTCGAAGTTGCAGGATGTAACTTTAATAAACATGTTTTTTTCTTATTTGTTAAAATTATCATTATGTCACATATCAAACATACACATCACAAAACAAACAAATGGTCATGACATGACGACAGTCTTAATAAATATGGAAAAACATTTTTGTAAAAGCTACATACTAAAGTTTTAACCTTTCTGTGTGAAATTTTTAATTTTTTCCATGCATAATATATATATTATCTCCTGGTAATCAAGTAGGCATGGGCCAGTATGAGATTATTATTTTATGATAATGTAAACAACATTTTCACAGTTTTAGATTATTTGCACAAAAATGTAAATCAAAAATGTATATTTTGATCCAATTGCTTTCATTTAAAAGATAGACAAAATTATCCCTATTGCTGCAATTAAAATTAAAACATATTGACTGTTACAATAGTCAATATTGACTATCGAGTAGCATTTCATAATATTTAAATGCTGTTTTCAATAGCATTTCATTATTATCTATTTTTGTATTTATATTATTAATCTACAATCCTGGGTAAGTTTTTAAATAAATTAGGCAACAATTGCTTAATTAAGGAATTAAGTAATTGCTTAGTTAACCTTAACCCAGATCTTTTTTGTCAGTTAAACAGTTGAAAAAAAAAAAAAAAAAAACATCTGCAGCTTCTCCTCTTCTGTAAGGAACTTCAGGTTCTTCAGGTCTCTTTCATCAGACCCTCTTTATCCAGAACCCACTGCAGATAACGAAAACTCTGCAAGAAGTTCTAATCACCTATTCTAATGGTGATTAGAATAGGAAAAACTTCAGTTTAAACTTCAGTTCACTTCTAAATTTCAGTTCACTTGGAGGGAGGGTCTGAAGGTGAAATGTTGGAGCTTGACATCGGTCTCCTCCAAATTACTGAATGGTAATAAACAGATCTATGAATATAATTGTTAATCATCTTTAACAAGTCATGTGTGTGTTCCAACATTTAATGTTCTGATCATGGGAAAAGGGCCAAACTCACCACTGTGGGTTTAGGGTAGAGGTGTGCCGATCGATCATCCACCGATCAAAATCGGCCAAATCCATTTCAGTGAAAACGTTTGTGAACGTTTGTGACAATCACTGTCTCTTGTTGCCAATTACCAAAACCAATCACCTGTATCTCACTCCACAGCTGTGCAGCTACCTCCTCTTTCCTTCACACTGCGCAAGCACGCAGCAACAAATCCTAAGTAATGTGGTGAGGAACTTCAACATTCAGAATGAATGGGGATGTTTGCGTGTTGCGATGGAAAAATATATCGGCGGTGAAGCACGTCAAAATGCCTCAACACAGCAAATTTAGTATGACATTTAAAACCTGTTAAGCCCAAGATTCCTTGTGAAGGATCACTTTTTCGAGCGACTTCGGTTAGCTCCGTAAACAACCGCTACACGTGACTTTTTTTTTATTGTCAGCTAAAGAAGGCTTTCATCATTCGAAAACTGTCCCCCATACCAGTTTTGCCCAAAATGTTATGGTTTTACGGCTAATTAAAATCAGGTGACGGATTTAAAGGGGTGTGTCCATTTAAATACCCTGTCATCAAACACGCGTGTAAAAAGCTAATTTTCGGTCGGCTGACCGAAAATGTTCGGTATGACTTGACACAGAAGACTCTTAACTTTAGATACTTGACTATATTGGCTTTGTAACCTCACTTCAGGGTCGAAATTCACCTGAAACCCCCTCCCAAACTCATTCATTTCTGAATGAGTTTTTAGCAGCTCTGAATGAGGTGCTAACGAGGGTGTTCTGTCAGATCAGCATACTTTGTCAGATAGTCATACGCTTAGCTCAGACATGTATACGCTGTCATTACCATATGATTTTATTTAATCAGCAACATAGAATCATGACGTAGATCATCATACACTTTGTTATGAACAGCTGT
>NW_015114189.1:0-2037 GCF_001443285.1 Poecilia latipinna | reverse complement strand
TGAGTTTTACATGGGCGTGTGTTGTAGTTGACTGCAGCTAGACTCTGCTTTAAATGCACTTTGAAACCATGACGACGCATGTATATCTATCTAGTTATCATATTATAAACAATTTGTTGCGTATGCTGAACTGACAACTCCACTGACGGTCGGACTTCTTAATGCGCATGCGCGGGCATGCGTACTAACTGCATGTATGCTATCCTGACAGCGTATGGCTATCTGATAGAACAACGGCGCTTTCCTGCTTCAAAGATCACTCGAGCCAAGCTGATTACCCTCCCCTCTCTTCCTGTTTCGTGTGTGGCAGCTAAAAGCAAAAATAGTACGGTAGGGGTATTTCTCCAACATGGCTTTGTGTAGAAAACCCAGGCTTTGGGAACTGATAAAAGTGGCATTTTACATTGTGATCATTTTATTTATATAATTTTATTACTTTAGAGCGAGGAATGTTCAGTTTTGAGAGGGTAGGGAAACATCTTTCTGCAATTTAGTCTCTGAGTAGTGCGTGATTTCGTCACAATGTCCCGCTTGGAGTCGTAGAAAGAGCTGTCAGTTCATTATTATGTATATTACACAATGCACAATGGTACAGTTTGCATATATATGGGGTAAATATCCTGACCAAAGTTTGTTATATGTAGAAAGTGTCATTCAGTTGTAATCACCCATTTAATTTGAACAGATTCCCAGTTATGATGTGAAAACACGTGTCACAGATATTTAGAAATGTGCCAAAATTACCTCTCCGTGTGGGAAATTTCTTGGTAAAAAATTCTTAAAAATCTGAATTTCAACTGATTGAGTCCAAATTTGGTGAACTTTTACACAACATGTAGATTTAAAAGTCTAAACTACTTTTTTGTGTTTAAAAATAATATTTTAGTGATGTTTTTCAATACTTATTTATAAAAAAAACTTTTGGCGAGGTGGAAAAGTAAGCTAAATTTCTTATATTCTATCACTAATAATTCAGGCAGGGTAAAAGATGCACTCGGCTTGTACTGCAGCTTGAATAAAATGCGACTACGTAGCATTTTCCTGGTGCTGACCCCAGGAAACCATTCTTTGTTGTCTTACCTTTACAGAGGTACCAAAAGTTTGCACTTTAATCTGATAACTGTGAGGCTATTATTGATTTATTTTTGTATGTTTTGTCATGCGGAAATTCATTCCCCCGCCCCCTCAGGGCCTAACAGGTCAAGAAACAAGCACTTGACAGAGTACGACTATGTCGAGGCTCACTGCAGGAAAAAAAAAACATCTGGAGCGATCAGACAGAAGGTAGGGCAGCGCACAGCTAACAAAACTCATCCAGATTAGCATCACGGTCAGAAAGCTGAACAAATAACCCGAAAAATAATTTAAGTCTTCGAGCTTGCTGTCGAAGATGCTGGTTCTGCTCTCGTTGTTGAACCGCCTCTACAGGTAGTAATATTTCGCAGATGGAGTGCCATTTAACCTCCACCAGACAGTGAACTCTCACACCGAACAACTGCTTAAGGCTACAAGATGTAACTGAAAAAAATTTTAAAAAAATTATCTTTTGCTATGTCCTAACATGAGATAGGGTTAGGGTTACCCTAACCCTAACCCTGCCCTATGAACAACAACAAAAAATAAATAACCCAGTTTTTTTCAGCGGGTTCCAATCCAGAGTGAAGATTTTTGGCTGAATGTCTACCAATTCTTAAGAAGTTCCTCGGTGATAGATAGTTCATGGGGTGTGGTATTTCTGTGATCTGCTGTGGGTTAGCTTGCCAGTCTGGACGTTATACCAGACAATCTAGGATTTATCCTAGATCTTGAAGTAGAATCCTTGAATGGGAATCTGCAACAAACCTGGCCTGTATAAACAGGCCTAAATAATCAATTCCACATGTACACATCTTATCTTACAATAAAATGAGTTTACATAACAGTAATTAAACTTATGCAATACTCAATTTCTCTTTACACAGTGATAGTGTTTATAAGGTAAAGAATCTCAATTTGAATGTTTCATCTAAATGATGAAACATACATAGATCAGTGTAT
>NW_015114188.1:151616-156471 GCF_001443285.1 Poecilia latipinna | reverse complement strand
TATTTAGTTAATTTTGGCGCAAATGGCTCTCCATACTGGACTTAGCAGAAATAATCGATTCATTACTTTATAAACCTCTAACAGCAGGGGGCGCTGTGAGCACCAACTGATTGATTTACTTCCGGGATAATCGGGATGAAGTTAAAACGTCTGCCCCCATAGCGACGAATAAAACCAGCCTAGGTAGGTGGATAACGCTTTTGATAATATTCAACTACAGGAGGATTATAACCAATCCTGAATATATATGTATATTTTATCTCTAAATGCGTCTTCAGTAGAACAAGGCTAGTTTTATATTTACACCAAACCGGAAGACTCTGTACATCAAGCCTGATCAGCTTAGCATTTAACAGAAAACGCTAACCATACATCCCCAACTTTACCCTTTACTTGGCTCTTTTAATAGTAATCGCAGTGATTAGTAATGACAACTTCTTAAATTACATCCAAAGTTATCAATGACTTGAAACTAAATTCGCTTCCTGGGCTAAATCTCGCTAGATGCTTTATTGGTGTTAAAGCTACTAGTGTTAGCATCCATTGTGATTCATTTCAAGTACAGTTTTCTTTTCATCCATGAAGCAACAAGTTGCCGTCTGTTTGGTTTTCTATTGGTTTGGCCGTTTGTTCTGTATCGGCATTTTAAGAAACTAAAATTTCTCCCCAAAACAAACACAAGTACATGTACCCTGGCTTCCTCACAGAAGCCATAAAAGAAATTATAAGACTTGTATTTATCTGTATTTCTCTTGTTCCTATTGCTTTATTAAAGACTCGTACTCAGAGCAATTTGAATTTGGATTTTTTTTCTTTCTTTCTTTTTATTTATTATTTTTTTTTGTTGGGCTTTAAAAGACAGACTTCAATGATCGATTAAAATGCTTGATGGTTTGCATTTCCCATATGTTCTACATGACCACGCCCAGTTAGATGACTTCATGTTAAAACACTACATATGAACATCATAGTATGCTTTTATCAAACATACAGGGCCAATTGGAATGGTCAGATTTGATTACAAAAGATATTCATTGATCGTTTTGAACTGTGTTACATTAAGAGGATTTTCAAGGATTTTCTAAAGAACTAGGGTCCAATTCGAGACTTTCATCCAAAACAATTGCAAGGCAGACAGAGTTGCTATAAGTCCAACCGTAGCTGTTAGCACCGCCATGCATTACCCTTCAGTTAGTGATCCTTACTTCATTCATAAAATGGTTTATTACTTGAGCCTTCAATAACATTGCTCAAGTAGGACACCTAGTGGTCAATAAAGGGAAGTTTAAACGAGAAGCGCTTACCCCTTCATCGACTCCCACCAATATGGATATTAGACAGTGTTTTTCTGTCTTTCATTTTATGAACCATTTAAAAGGTGCTCTTACAGCCATGAGGTATGTTGTACAAACACAAACTTTCTCCCAGGACTGGTGAAAATACACATAACATTACAGATTTTTAGCAAAGTATGTTTTGTTTTGGGGTTCATTGATTAAGAACTTCATGGGTGTGTGGGTGAAGAACAAATAAACACCACTAAGTGTGTTTGTCCACATAAGTGTCCAATATATCTAAAGTAATTAAAGACAAGACCTAATATTATGTACTCATTTAGTTAACTGTTCACTTTACTTGCATGTTTTTTTTGTTGTTTTTTTTAAGTGCTTTGCAAAAGGAAAAAAAAAAAATAAACTAATGGCTACTGTGACTGTGCTGCTCTCTGTATGTTTCTGTTTGGTAAAGGAGGGCAATGGGGCCAGATGGGGCCCCGAGTCAGTCTGTGCCCTGGCGAAAGGTGCTGTGGGAACAGCAGCCGTTTCCTGACAACTACGTGGACCAGAGGTTCCTGGAGGAATTACGGAGGAACGAGGGCATCCGGCAGTACCGCTACTGGGCCGTAGTGAAGGAAGCAGGCTTTGTGGGACAGCAGCTGTCCTGTGTGGCCATTTTTATCACCCTCTGGCTCTACATGGAGCAGGTACACCTGTAGAACAGCTTTTAACTTCATACCGTTCTTGTTCCGAAGGAAATCTCTGATTGGTCGACATCTTGTTCTTTTGTTTCTCTCACAGGGTCTGCTTGCTCCTGAGACATTGTTTTGGACCAGTCTCACATGTGCCCTCCTGGGTTACGGACTGTACCAGGCATTGACCTCTCAGACTGAATCCTGCAGTGACCACCACATACATTTGGCGGATTCACAGAGCGCCGTGCTGTTCCTTTCCTTCACCTTCGGTTTCTCGCCAGTTCTCAAAACGTTAACGGAGTCTGTTAGCACAGACACCGTGTACGCCATGTCGGCTCTGATGCTGCTGGCCCACCTGGTGTCGTTTCCCTACGCCCACCCCTCTCCCCCAGGCAGCCTCTCTTTGAACGCTGCGTTGTTTGCCTCTGTGTGCTTGGCCTCGAGGTTACCTGGTGCTCTGCACACCTTCGCCATGCTCACCTGTGCACTGCTAGTGTTTGCCCTGTGGCCTTGTCTGCTCCAGAGGATAAGGGCAAATGCGCCCGGCCAGTTTACCGGGGTGTGTGTGGGAGTGTGTGTCGGAGGAGTAGGGGGTCTGGGATCCCAGTCACTTGGGGGAGCTGTGCTCTTGTCTCTGGCCTTAGTGAGTGTCACGTTAATCTGTCCCCTGCTGCTGGTCAGGTTGCAAAGGCACAAGGACAACATCCACGGGCCGTGGGATGAGGCTGAGATTCACGAGGACCTCAGCCGCTTCCTCCACTGAAGAACAGAGCAAACTAAGCTTGTTATGACCAAACTGGCAATTGGCTCATTTTACACCACTCCTGTTTGTACTGTATGTCTTTTCTGACAGATTTTCGTAATGGTCTGTTTGGACAGCCACAGCAAACTGTGCTTTCCACAGATGATTCCTAATGATAATGCTGCTACTGTTTTCTAAGCACTGACCTCAATTCTTCTGCAAAAGGTATGAACCAGTGCGCTGGGCTGACCTGAACTACCGAACAATATGAAGCCATGCACCAAGTTTTTTTAATGTTCTGAGTTCAGACAATGGACTTCCATTGTACATAAGAATAAGGGCTCCGATTACCTGGGTTATTTTAGTTCAGTTGGGTAAACCTCACGATGTACTGAGAATAATTTTTCTATCTGGGCTGCAGTGATACTGTGTGTAACTTATGGTGGAAGTTTTAGCTCGGTTTTAACAGTGACATGTACATGATTGTAACTTTATTCACTTAAAATGTGGTACTTAGAAACGGTTTTGAAAATGCCACAGTTTCTTAAGAGGTGCACTAAAAAAAATCAGCCTGCCAAAAACTAGAAAACTCCATTCTTTTTTGATAAGTGAATACTCCTACTCAGTGCTTCAAGGTTGCACTAAGTACCAAAGTCCAAGTTGTTACTGTGGGGAGAAGACTCCAAGTTGTTGTCTTAACGTTCAGTGAGGTGTTCAAATCTGTTGTCAGAGGAGTCACAACGGTTGTTTAAAAATAAACTGTATTTTCTGGCAGGTGTTCATTCAGGCTCCTGTCACAAAGAACCAGACTTCATCAGGCGAGGGTCGTTTTGCTCCATCATTTCAAACAAAAAGAAGACCTTGCACCATTTTGCCAAATTTATTTAGTAACAGAAACATTAATGTTTTGAGCTCTTTGTTTTAGAACATCCCGTTTTTAGGAATGCTGGCAACCTTTTAGACATCTTAAGAGTTTAGGTGTGGCCTGCCCTCGGTAGGGAATACTCAGTTTGTTTTTGCAGTTAGTAATGCTATCCATACACTACTGGTCAAAATAGGATGCTAAAGAACATTAAAAATGGTATAACTCCAAATGTTATCTTTGTTTTAAAATATTATAAAAATAGCACAGTTGAACAATTAGTCTCTTTTTTATGTGAATAATAACTCTAACATGAAGGGCAGACATATTTTTTAAAAACTATCAATATTGCATTTTTTTGTTTTTTTTAGGGAAAGGTCAAGTTCTTCAGCAAATTACTTACAATAATGTGAGCCATTATTTAAACAAACAGGACTTCTGTTTTTATACCGGACTGCTCAGCTAGCCGTAGCTAGACAAAGGTTATATTTGGCCTAATCAGTCCCTGATGAGCAGAAAGTCAGCCATGTTGATTTAAAAGACAGTGACGTCAGCTTTTTGCTGATTACAAACAGCTGTTTGGCTAATTGAAATATCTCGCGTAAAAGTCACTTTTTATTGCCAATTTTAACCTTATACAATCAAACATTGTGTCGCTGACTTTGACTGTTGTTTGTTAAAAAAAATTAAGTAGTGGGTCTAAATAAAGTACAAATAACAAGACAAGGTGTTTTTTTTGTTTTGTTTTTTTCCATTTTACCTCTCAGTGCGGTAAGAGGCAATGTGTTATAAAATCGCTACAGCGAAGATTTTGGTGTTTTTGTTGTTTTTTTAAGCTGTCAGCTATGAATTACCCGTTCCGCTAACTTGATAAAGAGCTTGAATGCAGCCGGTCTACCAGTAGTGCGCTGTGGTCGCTAGGTGTCATACCTTCATCTCTGTTCGGTGCGTCTTGCTGCGGGATGTGACTGGGGGATTTGCAGCTGGCAACTTAGTCGGTGCCATGGTTGAAACAGCGCTGAGGAAGAAGCTGCACTTTCAACACGGATTCACCCGGGCCGTCTTCGGCAGTGCGGCGTCCTCAGAGAACCGCAAGGTCGTCATGGAAACAGCCAGTCTTAAATTAAGTGAATCATATCGGGGAGTTTTGAGATGACCGTCGTTTTGAAATTCAGGAGGAACAAAAAGTTTTATTTCTGTAAAACAAAAAACGTTACTAAGCCTAAAAAAAAAAAAAAAAAAAAAAAAAAAGGGGGGAATCAAAAAAAAAAGTCAAATAGCC
>NW_015114188.1:92955-148461 GCF_001443285.1 Poecilia latipinna | reverse complement strand
CTAAGAGGAACAAAAAAGTTTTTTTACTGAAAAAAAAAAAGTGTTTTGAGGACAAAAAAAAAAAAAAAAAAAAAAAAAAGGGGGAGTATCAAGAAAATAGCTCAATAGTCCTAATAGCCATGGAAGTCAGAAAAAAACAAAAGTCATAACGGAATTTAAGCGTTGTGATGCTGTTGCTATGGTGAAAATGCCGGATTCTTAACAAGGATTCTAAATTCCGCCATGGTTTCAAATATCAAACCAATCAGAATGAGCAGGAAAGATTCAAAATTTAGACTGTTTTAAAAGATGAAACTCTTGGGTAATTTAGCTACTCGCATGGAAAGTTGAACAAATACACACACACACACACACACACACACACACACACACACACAACATTGACATAAACATCGTTTTAAACATTGCATGTTTTTCTTTTCTTTTTGTAGCTGAATGCCAGTTAATTGAGTTTTATTTTTGCCGAAAGGTCACACTCCATGTTGAACATATTTTCATTACTTAGAAATATTCTGCCAATAAACAAACAATAAAAGTATTCTGCTTAACATTTGAAAATGTTCTTTTTCAAGAAACACAAATTCTGAAAATAAGATTTTCAATAGAATCTGGAATTTGTAGGCTAAACAAGCCTGTGCTTCTGTATTAGATTAACTTTACCTTAAAAAAGTCCACCCATCTTCAAGTAAATTAACAAGTGGCTGCAAGTTTTGCTTATGGAGCTGGAAAAAAAGGACAGCAAATTATATTCTGGGTATTTTCTTTTGTTAGCCACAAGGATTTCTGAGACAAGAAGCTGTTCTTGAGGGGATGTGCCATCAGATTAAGCAGTTGGCGAAAAAAAGGCGGCAGACTTCCTAATAGTACAAACTTTCAACCCACACAAAAGGAACTCTGACCCTCTCCTGGTGGTGACACCGCTAAAGGATGCATGGCTGAAAATGTCCAGTAACGTAAACATATTTTGAAAACCAAAAATAACTAACAATGATTGTGAATATTTTTATTTATTTTTTTTTACCCATCCTGGGGCTTTTTCAAGCAACAAAACATACGGAAAATAAACTCATTTTTATTCACAAACAACAGTAGTGAGAACAATACATTTGTATTCTTCTGCATTAGAATAATTTCAAGCATATTGTTTATATAATACATAGTTGAGGCACTTGAGAAGAATCAGCAGACAGCCACACACATTCCAGCTTTTAATGGGCAGACACATTATATACAAAACAGGCTCAGGACGGAGTGAATTTTGCAGACATCAGTTCCCAGCGGAGAAGGAAAGAAGCCCAGGAAAAGTGCTTCAGCCGGATTATACATCATGCAGGTCATGGGCGTTTCTTGGTAGTGGTCAACGAGAGCTGGAAGGGAGCTCTGCGGAACGGACCTATTTCACACCTGGGATTGCTGGGGGTTGCCTCCTGGAGGGAAGATCAGACACAATATATCACTGTAGGGTTGGACGACGAGGAGTATGTTTGAGAGAAATCATGTGAGGGACATAGTTTGGACAGTCTTTGGCCAGAGCGGTTTCTGTGCATGCAGGGCATGGCGAAGTGAACCTGTTCCAGATTATCTCGCATTTTAACCTCAATCTTGCAAAAGACCAACATGAAATAAACCTAATTGGTCGGAAAAGGGTATACGTTTTCAAAATGTTTGTTCAAATAAAATATGAAAAGCTTGTCATCCATTTTGCACTCGGTCCCTTTTACTCTGAAACCACTTTTAAAAAAGCAAGCGCAGCCATTTTCCTTCTGAAGGCTTCAAACGTTCGTTGCAGACAAAACACATAAAAGTTCAAAGGCTATGAATACTTTTGCGAGACTTATTTCTATTTGCTCATAATTCCAGAAACACTACAATGTGAATGTAGAGAATCCTAAAGAGAGGTTAGTGTGGTTGCAAGAGGCAGTTACAGAAAGACTGAGTGCACGAAAGCACCTAAGGAACCATTGGAGAGCACAGAGGAAATGAGGCAGAGCGAAAAAGAAGAGCCACGCCAAAAGCAGGGGAGGAACCAGCGAAAAGAAATGAAGAAAAAGCACCAGAAAACGGCATATGGAGGAACGGAAAAATAATTGTTACTGCATGAGGGGAAACTCTGAACGGCCATAAAACAAATGCATGCTTGAGGAAAAGGGGAAAATGGGGGGAGATGAATGACTGATGTAAAGATGAAAACTTGACTAAGAACTCAGCCTGTTGTTTCTGGCTCTGGTAGAAAGCTGCAAGAAGAAAAGTCCTGTCTACTGAGGCTGTTGGGAAGGGGGGGTGAATATGAGAAACACATTTTCCAGCAGACCCCCACCCAGCTCAAATATCAAGTCTCTGCCCCTGTGCCTCTGCAGAGTAGCTGGTGATTGTGTACTTGCGCAGAGTGCGTGCCTAAATATCCAGATCTTTCGAGGCCTTCGGGTCAACGTGATACAAAGAGTCGCGTTTTGGGGTTAGGATTTCTCTGTTTCGAAGTCACCTTGGGACACTGGTCGTGACGCGGTTGTGTTGACCGGTGAGCTGCTGGAGACCGTCTGAGGAAGAGTTGGGTCCAGAGGGATTTACACTAGGAGCAGGCGGAGCGTGGCCCCGGATCACCGGCCTGCCAGCGGTCGCCGAGTTTTTGGGGTGTGTTGAGCTGGAGGGAGAAGAGAACCTCAAATAACTTAACTTTCACCCCCTTGTTTCCTGTATCCATAGCATCCTGCTGACATTCCAGGCTTTTGTGATGTAAAAATCAAAACTATGATAAACTTTCTCAAACTCCCCCCCCCCACCCCCTAAATAGAATTAGGTCTCTTAGGATGGGAAAAAAAACAAAAAACAATCAGCATTAAGCTGGCTGTAAACGTATGCACACCCTTTGTTAAAAAAACCTTTTGGGTCAGTATCAGTACTCATGCTTCTGTCTTGACCTGAAGTTTTGTCCAAGTCCATCAGATTGTAGGAACATCTCTTGTCCACAGCACTCTTTAGGTAACCCTACAAATTTCTCAGTGAAATTAGCTCTGGACTTTGGCTAGACCATTTTCAAACCAAACGAAGTCATTCTTTTGTTTATTTGGATGTATGTTTGGTCTCGTTGTGAGACCAAGCATACATCCCTTTTTTTTTTTTTTGCCAAATTTACTTTTTAGAACTGTGGCGTAAAAGTTCAGCTTTGTTTTGGTCACTTTGGAAGAAAAGAATGCCGTCTTGTCCAGAAACACGAAGTGCAGGAGATTGGTGTCACATGTACAACACAACCGGTACTTGTTAAGAAGTTTCTGCAGGCCTTTTCTTTGTCTTCTCAGCCTCTCTGGTGAGTTTCTCTCATTTTCTGAAATGTCTTTTTTTTTTTTTTTTGTCTGTGTTGTTGTCTCTCATTTATTAGTGGTTATCTTCTCAGTGCCATGGTCTACATGTGATGCAGTCAGTTTTGTTTTACCCTTGTCCTGACTGATACCATTGCACAATGAGATTTCTTTAAGATTCACTTTGGCTAAAGGATGCAAAGACGTAAAAGGAATGAAATTTCTACTTAGAACGCTTAAATTTATTTCCTGCTCACCGGTTTCACTCTAACTGCATTCAGAAATCAAAAGCTGCTTTAATAAAGTGTTCACTTATACGCAAGATTATTGCAACTTTTCCTTTTTCTTTCTCGAAGAAGGTGCTTTGTCTTTTGGATTTATGTCCCATATGTGGAAGAAATCTACAATAGGTTAACAAAGTTTAATTTTCTTTTTTTTACATCATAAAAACCTGACATTTCAGCAGCTGCAAGAGCCTCTAAACCCATCAAATTTGTACCTTTGGTGCTGTATCCAGGAAGAGTCTACGGGTGGAGGAAGCGGGGTGGTGAAGGTAGAGGTGGAGATCTCTCCGATGACGGTGAGCGCCTCCTTCAGGGCAGAGTGTTTACGGAGCACTTCCTCGCGGTGTTGCTTCTGCTCCGGTGACTCATCCATCAGAGCCGAGCATTCCCCCAGAGCGTAGAGCTGAGCCAGGAGCTCGGAGCTAATGAACTCCTTCACCTGCACAAAGGGACCGGACACTGATGTGACGAGCCTTAACCGAGGAGGCAAAGCAAATCTGGCTCCGAATTTTAAAATTTCATATGGTGGAAAGCACGAATGACAAACGATTCAACAGTGCGGCCTAAAGAGCTTACACTATTGATCATGAGGTGCATAATGGTCTTTGGCATCAGATCCCTCACGGTCTTATAGATGATGCTCATGTAGGAGTCAACCAGGTTGCGGATGGTCTCCACCTGCCTCTCCAGCTGAGGGTCTGTGAAGGTCTGAGCTCCGTTTTCCTGCTCCTCTGCCTGTGTGATACAGGAAACCATTCAGTATACCTGACATACTGACAACACATAGCACAGCGTGAGATAGTGCGGGGATAAAGTTACTCATAAATGTGTACGCAGTGCAACGTTGTGTCATGTAGGGAGTCGAGAAGAAACACAGTTGACAGAAAAAGAACAAGAGACAAGAATGGGGGGGAACAAAAAAGATGGAGGGAGAGAGGAGGGGGAGAAGAGAAAAGAAAAAAAAGTTGAACTGGTAAGGGTTGGAGAGCTGCTGATTAGAAACAGACTAGAACACACACGCTCTCTCTCTCTCTCTGTCTCTCTCTCTCACACACACAAACACACACACACACACACACACACACATGTTGCAGTGACATCACTGACCAAGAATGCGGGCTAAAGAGCCAACGACAGAGCGGGATGGAAGGGGTGGAGGGCTCACTTTTTCACTTTGGCAAAGTGGGGGGGAGTAAAGGGGGAGCATGGAGAGAGAGGGCTGCAGGGTTGTTCCTCGGGTTTAAGGTTAGCAAAGGCAATGGGGTGCATGGGACACAAAGGTGCGGTGCATGCAGGTGGTGCGTCAAAGGTCAGGCTTTGATTTATTTAGGCTAAATCGGGGGTTAAAGTACTGACGGCGTCTCTCTCGGGGTAGACTCCGGCCCGCAGCAGAGATGCCTTCCAGCTGTCCAGCTCCTCCTGAGAGTTACAGGCCAACTCCAAGCATTTGTAGTCCTTGTACACGTTTCTGCAATTCATTATAATAATGTTAGAAGTGGAGAAAAAAAATCCCCCCCCACACACACACAGAAACAGACAGATATTTCAAAATCTCTAAAAATTGTAAACACTGGCTGGGAGAAAATCATTTATACCTTTCATTTTTTGTTTACATGTTACAACCACACGCTGAGGTATATTTCATTTTATGGGATTTCATGTGATAAGCCAACAAAATGCAATGCCTATTTGTGGAGTAGAAGGAGAAAAAAATATATAAAGGTTTAACTTTTTTCTTTTTTTACAAACAAAAATCAGAAAAGTGTGAATTTATTTTCAGCCTCCCTTATTGTCATGCCCCTAAATAAATTCCAGTACTACGTTTGGCCTTAAAGTCACCTGATCAGTAAATAGAGTCCATCTGTGTGCAATGTAATATCTGTTTAAATCCTGCTGTTCTGTGAAGGCCTCAGACGTTTGTCAGAGAACATCAGAGAACAGCGTCATAAAGACCAAAACACACAGCAGTTAGTAGGGATAGTTTATGAAACAACTCACAGAAAATTGTTCAGTTTATCATTTGAAAATGGAAAATGCTTCAAGTGCAAACCTAGCAAGACACAAACATCCACCAATAACAATAAGTTGGGCAAGAAGAACATTAATCAGTGAAGCAGTTA
Organism: Poecilia latipinna; assembly: GCF_001443285.1. NCBI lineage: Eukaryota > Metazoa > Chordata > Actinopteri > Cyprinodontiformes > Poeciliidae > Poecilia > Poecilia latipinna. The sequence continues at coordinate 142,761 of NW_015114188.1, read as the reverse complement.
AAAGGTTCACGACACCTATTAAAACCTACGCACCAAACAACGGTTGCTCTGCTTTTCACATGTAACACTGTTTAATGTGCTGTCCTCAATTAAATCAATTTGATCTGAATTGAATTAGTGGTGCACTCCATAAATCTGCTTCTGTGAAAGCTGACGTCAAAAGAAACGTACGAGAAGTCCCACTTTGAGTTTTGCAGAAAGAGAGAGAGAGAGAAAGAGAGAGAGAGAGAGAGAAAGAGAGACAGAAACAGACTTCGTAAGACTTGAAGCTGAGGCAGAGGTTCATCTTCCAGCAGGACAACCTAAACATTCAGCCAAAGCTTCAATTGAATCACTTCAATCGAAGTGATTCAACTGAATCACTTCGATCAAAGCATATCGATGTGTTAAAATGGCCCAGTCAAAACCTGGGGTTAAATCCAATCGAGAATCTTTGAAAAGGTTCGAAAATTAGTGCTTCCAAATGCTCTCTATCCACTCTGACTGAGATTGAGCTATGTTCAAGGAAGAATGGGTCACTTCTAGATCTGCAACGTTCCCCTAAACACTTGTAGCTGAAAATGTGGCTCTAATTGATCAGGGAGGTAAATACAAAAATGTAGTTTTACTGAGACAACAACCGTCACTGGAAGACACATTCCAACAGATTGAGGTGTATTTGTATTAAAATGATCACGACCGTCGCTGCTTCCCGTGTCAGACACAGTAAATGTCACCAGAACATCTATGTCCTAAGTGTGTTGTAAATATTGCTCCCTATGCTAATAAGTTTTTGAGATTTCAGCCATCGGTCTCAATGGGTAAGGAAAAACTATTATCGAGTCATCAGAAACATATCAGTCGAACAAAATACTGAACGATGTTTACGACCAATCCAATTTACGGCGTGAAGACTCGTGACGGTCGGGCTGGCCTCCCCCGTGTTCCCTTTGAATGACTGTTGCTGTAATGATTACCGCAGCATGATTGTTCTGTGTAAACCGAAGCTGGGTCAGCTTCAATATGGGAACCGCAGCGGGAGAACAGCTTCTTGTAAAAAATAAAAATAATAAAAAAAAAAAAAAAAGCAGAAAATATTTCTGTGGTTGGGCTGTATTCAGCAGATTTACATGAAGCACGGGCTACAGTCAAATCAAGTGTAAAGAGAAGCTGATGCAGAAGAAGACAGAGAAAAAAACATTTTACACAATCTGTGCAAACCGGTTGTGTCAGGAAGCACTAATTATTCCTACTGCTGCTAAAATAGCATGATTTGACTGTTACAGCTATGATAACACTATTATATGGTAATCTGATTTTGATGAATAAACTATTGGAAAAATATTGAAGAAGCATCCCCCAAAACTGAATGTGATTTTTAAAGTGCTTATTATGCAGAAAATTCTAACTGTTTTACTCTCTGCATGGCAGTGTGAGTATGATGAACTGAAAGTAGATGGTTACAGGATTGGGCTATCGCTTGGGTATGTAGCCTGCAGTCAACTGCTTTACAGACATAGCACATGTATCCTAACGAGATAAAAATTACGATGCCTACCAAACACTTGGAAATAACTTAAAGTTTCGGTATTTCTTTTTACTTTGGAGTGCATTTACCGTGCGATCCGTTTTTGCGGCATTTTTCTCGATGTTCCCTTAGAGACCAGACTCTTGAAAAAATAAATGTTAACCAAAGATAGGAAGGGCTTAGTTTTAGGGTTGAGAAGATATACAAGAGCTACGACTTTAGTGTTTAAAAAAAAAAAAAAAAAAAAAAAAAACAAGTCATTTTGCATGTTGTTAATATGTTTAAAAAAATGAATAAAGTCAAGTCTAAGCAAGAAAACTCCAAATACTAGAGCGTTAAATAAAAGAAGCACTCTCCATAATAGGAGTGATAAGTGGGGCTCTTTTAGTTTACACACCATGAATGATTTTTTTTCTTGTGAGTGAGGGCAAAACGTGGGAGTCTTCTTTCTGCCAGCTGATCGGCACTGCTTTCCTGTAAGTTGGGGAAAAACCGCACTCACTCACTCACTCACTCATTCTTTCTGTGGCGTCTCATTACAAGGACTTTAAACCGTGGGAACGGTATCGTGTAAAAGGTTTTGTGTTTCTTAAATGTATTAAATCCTTGCAACACCTTGATACCGGCAACGGCCCCTCGTGCAAACATTCAAGGACGATTTCTGAATTTCAGCCCCCATAAATTTGCTTGAAAACCTTTTGCTGTTATTTCCATCATGCACCTTCCCACTTTTAAAGCTCATCTTTCCCTTAGCCGTTGGTCTTAAACATCCCACCCACTTCAGTCGGCATTACCGTCTCTGTGCAGCGGCTGTGGAGCCAGCACGGTGAAGTAAGACACAACTTCAGGCCGCGGAGCGGGGCCGTGGCCCATCTGTTAAACATTTTTCTTTAATCGCCCAGTTGTTTTGTTGTTCCTCTCTCACATTCGGAACATGCAGCAATGAACCTCAAAAATGCGAAACCTTTGTGTAAAAAAACAGCAGGAATAAAGACAAGAAACTGGGAAGGCTGTACCAAAGAAATAAACCCCCAAAAAGAGAGAGTTTTATAGAAAGATCAGGAAATGGTCTTTCAGTTTGTGGGCTTATAACTGGTCTATGATGGGTGAGGCTAATATGTCAGGGTGTGGTGGCCTAACGGAGAGGGAGTTAGGCCAACCATGACAATACTGGACCGCTACTATGCTACAAGAAAGACACTAACATCCGTACACATACTATAAATGTTCTCTAGTCTGATTTATCACGTACATCATGATTTCACTCTTGTTATCTTTACTAGCCTCTGCTCTGCTCATGAGCACTGGGAGGTTTTTATTTTTTTGAATTTTTTTTTTTCTTTTTCACTCACTCGCTTTGGGAATTTTTGCAGAGCCACAACCGCCTCAGATTTAAAGTTTCCTGAGGTTTTTGATTACTGTCATGTAGGGACAAAGCAACTGCTATGTCTGCCCCCCTCCACACACACAAACACAGAAAGAGAAACAGAGAGCATGAGGTCTCAGAAAGAGGTGGGGAGTGTGCGTGCGCGCGCGTGTGTGTGTGGAGGGGGTTGGGGCGGGGGGGGGGCGCCACAGGACAGACTCTGACACATTCCTGGCTGATGGCTCTGATACTCTCTCTCCTGCCTTCTTTCTTCTCTCTGCTCTTCCAATTCTTCTCCCCCCCACACCCCGCTCTCCTTTTTGTGGTGAGTCGAGCAATTCTTTCCAAACATGAGCAGCCTCATCTCTGATCCAAGCTCTCTGGCTTTGATTAGCTGCTTAATGAGCCTGCCGTCGGTATGCTGCGGTCCACAGGCGCATTCTTTGCGAAGACGCGTACACAAATGCTCAAACGCCTGCGGCCACCTTCAAACTTTGGGGGGTTTTTCTGCGTCCGAATCACAGGGCTGAACGGAATTATAGACAAAGCCCATATGCTTTTGTACAATCAAGCCAGGCTTTGGGTCAGCTCCAGCTCCTAAACACTGCTCTCATTTCTCAACTGCTTTCACTTTTTTCTCCCTTTTTCACACTCATAAAATCTTCCCCTTAACAGCCTGGGACGTACTCTAGTACCCAAATGCAAATGCTTTTAGTTAAAGTGGCGAAGCTGAATGAAAGAGGGTTAGTGCAAGGGCAAATTACCAATCTAACATCTCCTCCTTTTCCTTGCCTGACACTGTCCACCCTCATAAAATATCACCGACAACTCGAACACACAGGTGACATGAGCAGCACTCCCATTTCTGACTCAGACGCTGACTCACCAAACAAACACAGACACACACATGCACACACACACACGCACGCACAAGTGCACGCACACAAACCTTAACTCCGTGTTGAAGATAGCAAAAACAAATTTGCTGGACATGAAGCCCTTTTCCACATCTCTGAGCTTTAAGTTGTCCAGAGGAAGCATGTACTTCTTCTCCTTCTCCTGGAAAAGAGTGTGGAAAGATAAAATTTGACAGAGGCACGCAGAGTAAAATATGACATCACAAAAAAGGCAACATTAGTGTTGATAGCAAGAGACAACAGAGACTGAGGCAGGTTCATTTGGGGGCTAAAGATAAAAAATTGTCTGGTAGTAAATACATCCCACTCTCTGCCTTAAAGAGAGAAGGGCCAGGAGACGGGAGGGCAAGGAGAGGGGAGGAGGACTTGTTGACTACTGTATTAATAGAGCCCCTCAATTATACAGTACTTTCGCAGAGCTATTTCACATTGGGTAATGTTAGAACCACAAACTTTAACAGATTTTATTCGGGTTTTTATGGTATGGACCGACACCAAGTTGTATTAAACTGTAAATCAGAAAAATGACACTTTAGGTTTAGATTTCCAAAGTTATTTTACAAATACAAATATGAAAGGTTGAGCATGCAATTATAGCGAGCGCCTTTTACTCTGATATGCCGAAATAATGTTCAATGAAGGCCTCAGAAGATTGTGAAAGAACAATAGTGAACATCATGAAGACCGAGGACCACGCCAGGGAAGTCACAATTAAAGTTCATTTAAAGTAGGGGTAGATTGTAAAGAAAAATTCAAAGCTTGTTGTAACAATGAACTGAGGATCGTTCAAGCCATTCTCCAAAAAAGAGAGGCACAACTGCAAACCTGTAAAGACGTTACTATCTGCCTAACCTGACAGGCCGGAGCACTAATTAACAAAAACAAAACAAAAAACAAAACAAAAATAAAAAACAGGCAGATATCTTTGGAGCACCTGCGGGAATCCACAGCACAGGTGGGAGGATCTATCAAGAGGATATCTATTAGTTTCTACATAAATGACAAATCTAAAAGGTAAACTATTTGAGGTTGGAAAATGTTTTAAATTTAGGCAGAAGCTTTTTCTACATTTTGGAAGCATTTACAGCTTGAAGTCTTTTTGAAATTGATCCCGCAAGCTTAGCTCACCTATCTGTAGGTAGTTTTTTTCTTTGCACTACTTCACACACTCCATCAGGTTGGATGGAGATGTCTGTGCAGACATTTTACTTCCTGATCTCTCCAAAGATGTTCAATCGGATTCAAGTATGGATTCTGGTTTGGCTCTCCAGGTGAGTTCTGAAATTATTCCTTTGAGATCTCGGCCATGAGTTTTGGGTCATTGTCCTGCTGAGAAATGAGGTCAAGACTAGTCTGACAGTTCCTGCGGCTACAAAACATTACCGTAGCATAATCCTGCCACCACCATGCTTCACTGTGGGATGGTATTGACCTGGGGATGAGTCGTGGTTGGTTTATTGTTTTTCAAACATGATGTGCCTAGCATTCAGACCAGAGTTCAATCTTTGTCTCATCAGACCAGAGAATCTTGCGTCTCATGATCTGAGTCCTTCAGGTGCCTTTTGCCAAACTCCAGAGTTGCTGCCATGTGTCCTTTATTAAGAAGTGTCTTTTGTCTGAACTCTCTACCATACAGGCCCGACTGGTGGATTGCTGCAGGTGGCTATCCTTCTGGGAGGTTCTTCTCTCTCCATAGAGGAACACTGGAGCTCTGACAGGTTCTTGGTCACCTCCCTCACTAAGGCCCTCCTCCCCAGGTTGTGCAGTTCAGATGGCTGACCAGCTCTAGGAAGAGTCCTGGAGGTTCCAAGATTTTTTTATTAACCAATGATGGCCACTGAGCTCATTGGAACCTTCAAAGCAGCAGGATTTTTTTTCTGTATCCCTCCCCAGATTTGGGCTTCAAGACAATACTGTCTCTGAGGTCTACAGACAATTTCTTTGATTTCATACTTGATGTTTGACCTCTGACCTGCACCGTCAACTGTTGGACCTTACATAGACAGGTGTGTGCCTTTTCCAAACCGAGTCCAATCAACTAAATTTACCATTTAAGGTTGTGAAAATATCTCAAGGATGATCAGTAGAAACAGCTTAGCTTTATGAGGTGTTATTCCCTTCGCAAATGTCATGTCTTCATTTTCTGCTATTAACGAATTTGCAAAACACATCGAGAACTGTTTTGGCAAATTTTTTCACATTGCCATAATTAAATATTTGTGTGTGGAATTTTGAGGAAAGAGATTAATTATTTGGAATAAGGTTTGTAACATAGCAAAATGTGGAAAAAGTGAAGCGGCGTCAAAAAGCTTTCTGGATGCTCTGTACAATCAGTGCTAAATCAGATCAAAGCATAATCGTGTAGCAAAACTGCACAGTTGAGTCTGGGCCCACGTATAATTGAGAATCTGTGGCAACTTGAAAACTGACATTCACAGACGCAGATGCAGCAAAGGACCAAAAAAAAAAAGCACTGAGATGTTCAAAACTGGCTGAGACATACAGCAAAAAACCCTGAAGCTATAATTTCATGTGGTTTTACCAAGTATTGACTTTTTGGGAAACTGAAAGCAAACGGGTGCCACGCCTTTTCAGATTTCTATTAGTAAAACCGTTTGATATCCATGTATCATTTTCCCTCCACACTACTTTGTGATGAACCATCCCATAATATCTCAATAAACTAAATTAAACTTTATTGTTTTAACATGAGAAAAAGAGATAAGCACACATTTCAAGGCACTGTTTACGAGATAATTCTTCTGCTGCCCAGTTACTCACTCACAGACAAAAGAGACAACAGATACGCCGCAGAAAAGAGCCAAAGAGATGTCTATAAGTTTCTACACTGAGACTCTTGAATGGCAGAAAACAGCTGAAGGAGTTGAGAAGCCGGTGTGAGGAGAACCAGACGGTATGGAGGCAGGGTATGATGTCGAAGTGAAGAGGGGAGGGAGGAGAGGAGGGGAGCACAAAAAAAAAAGCAAGAAAGATGCCGGGCCCACATGTGAAAGTCATTACTCAGGACTAAAGCTCTAACACAACATTTCTCCTGAAACGCAGCCCTTCCCCCTCATTCTTCCCCAGCCCCTCTGACTAACCTTGGAGAAGAGGCCTTCCAGAAAGACTAGTCATAGGAACAGCCATGGATGTTGTAAAATAAATAACGACATCCATAGAAAGCTGAGGATGCAGAGGATCTGCTAACTGTCCTGGATGCTCTGTGAGTTAAGATGTGCAAACATGCGTACTGGAGATTTGACAATACATTTAGGTCTTCCCTCTCTCAGTGCTCCCCTGAACCCTATGACTCTCTTCCTTTTCTCCCCTTTCCTTTTTTTTTAAAAAGAGGCCCACTTCCTGTAACAGACATTGAAAAAAAAATGACAGAACGCGATTGGCGCTAGTACAGCAACATCTGGGATCGCTTTAGAAAGAGGGGAGGGGAATGGAGTGAGTATAGGGTGCTCTGATGGGGTAGAAGTAGAAAGTATAGATGTAAAAAGAGAGGAGGAGGACGGATAGGGGATGACAAGAAGGATAGAGGGAAGTGAATTTTACAAAAGTATACAAGGAAACTTTGAGGAACATGGAAAGCAGAGGAGGCAGTGAAGAAGAAATGGCGAAAAAATCCAGACCACTGCAAAGTTGATTCCCCATGGGTTCCATCAACCCATATATGGCTGCTAAGTTCCTCCCTAACTCTCTCTCCGTCTCTCACTCCCCTTATTTCCTTATGCCTTCCCAGAGTGAACAGGCAGATCTCTGGCTGAATGAGCGAATGTGCCACGTCAAGACTGGATACTAAGCTGGGACACAGTCCTGCGGACAGCCGGCCCGACATACGCTAACGTCCGTGCAGGACAGACACCCACTGGAGTGGATGTCCGATGCACATGAAGACCTCTTACTCCCTCGACCTGGCGTCCAGACCGGATAGCGGGAAAAGCAGCTGAATTATAGAGGAAACTTTTCGCCAACTCGTCCTCTGGCTTCTGGCGGGAGAGCTAGCCGACGACCACTGATGGAAGGGGCGAGGCCGGAGAGAGGGAAGAGAAAACAAGAAAAGGGGTCCTGCTCCGTCATCCCAGTGTTCAGACTACCTGTTCAGGATCTTTCTGGTGTACAGTAGTCTGCACATTGGTTAGACTGTGCATGGAAGAGCATCAACGGCCAAGACATCAGCAGCATCTGCTTGCAAGGACATGACAACTAGCACGTAGTCTTTGCTCGGGCAACTGTATGGTCTAGCATTGTCGTGTTGTGCAAGATGTGCAAATGCTTTCAACAGTCTGTTCAGTTCTAATTTTTGTTACATAGAAATCAGTTCAATGTCAAGACAAGTGATATCGATTTTGTAGATTTTTCAGTTGTCGTCTGTAAAAGAGAAGGAATGTCTAAGTCAGAGAGTAAAAGCTAAAGAAAGAGAATTGCATGACTTAAGGTGACTACCATTGTGATAATGCCTTAGTATTAAATGTAAACCTCTTGCATCAAGACTGTACAGCAACCTTTTCGGGGTTTTTTTTTAGCTTTTTGTTTGAGTTTCTGCATGTGGATCTGAAATGCAACACAACAGCTCTTAATCATAGCTTTTATTTGCAGGAATGTACCGTATGTTGGTGCATATTTGTCTTCTGTGGTATCGGGGCGGTTTGCGAAGTACTGTGCATCCGAGCTGTGGCGTTTGAAGCCGTCCACTCCTTTTCCTTGAAACTAAAGGATTTGTGATATGGAGCAGGCCTCTCTCACACACACACAGAGGAGTAGCATCTAGATTGAGTGTATATAGGCATGAGCCGTCTGTTTTTCTTCAGGATGCCTGGTGGAGCCCTGGCAGTGAAATGGGTGCAGGAATGTGTGTCTGCTCAGTGTGCTGCTCAGTTTAAACTCTGAACTATTATTCTAGGCCCTCGGTATGAGGTCAAGGCAGGGTACAAATGCACAGAAAGCAGATGCAACGCACAGCTGCAGTTTTTTTTTAAAAGTGTGGATACTTGTAATTAGCTGACACGAGGATGGTGGGAGAGATGGGAGATGGAGTATTTGCTGCGGAGAAGTAAGGGAGGAGAAAAGGTGGGATTGAGATGGAGGGGTTTGGGGAGGGTCACAAAGGGGAGGTCTGCAGCATAGGAGCAGCCATGTGGGATTTCTCTGGGCAGATCTTGGACGCTGGTGTTTGGACAAAGCTTCAGATTTTCCAGCCAGGAATGTGCACAGTCCCAGAGAGACTGCCAACCACAGAGGTGGGGGGGAGGGACGGAGACTTGGGGAGGGGGTGAGCCAGACTGAGAGAGGCAGAGTAAAGAAGGAGTAACAGGCAACGAAGGCCCAAGAAAAGAGAAAATAAAAGAAGGCAGCAGTCAAAGAAAAGAGAAATGTCTGTGGAGGTAGTGCGTGGGTGGGGGAGTTACGAGGGCGGGAACCGAGCGAGAGAAGAAGCAGAAGTTTTGATTTGTGCAACTCTCTGTACGTGCGTGTCTGCGCGCGGATTGTTCACACAAAGGCCGCGGATCTGATCTACTGTGATAACACGCGTGACTGAGAATGTAATCAGGCCTTCCAAACACAAACAGCTGATAAACCTCAAAATGGGGAGGGGATGCGAGCGTTGACCAAGAACTTGTCCGGCAGTGCCAAAACCCATTGATGCAACTTAGACGCAGATGGTAGCAAATCTGAGTTTTGCAAGCAGCAAGTCATTGTTGTTTTGATGTGACCAAAGGGCGCTTGTATTTATATCATTCCTAGCAGATGTCCTATGAATAAGTAAATGCTTCGTAAGGTCATACCAGCAGAGGCCTCTCTAGCACACACAGTGTGTGTACAATGTGTACGCCTGGGGCTGCATCTGGAACGCTGCGTTCAAGCAATCCACTGTTTATCTGAAAAGTGACCGTGTGTATGTCTGAGTGAGTGTATATTTTTCTCTGCTATTTGCATGCCACTTTGTTTACATCAGAGCCAACATGTGCTCTGTATGCTGTGTATACAACTCAGGCCACTCAGTCTTAGTGTGTGTGTGTGTGTATCTTAGTTTGGCTTGGGGCAGCTCCAGCTGTGTCAAAGTGAGCCGCTCCAAATGCCTGAACTCCCAGAAGAGGAAGAAAAGGAGGAGTAAAGGGGGGACGAGCGAGGGGGAAACTGGGAGGAAGACGGGGAAGCTGGGGGTGTCGGAGGAATGAATGGGTGAAATGGTGGGGGTCAATTGCAGGTCCAGGTGGCAGGAGAGGAGAGCCAAGAGTTAGATGGACAGAGAAAAAAAAACTTCAAGAGCATCTTGAAGTTCTGCAAGTAATGCAGTCATAACTTTTCTGAAGAGACAGAGACCTTAATTAGCTATTTAACATGGTCTTCAAACTATTCAGCCATGGTATATGCAAAAGCATGCTACGTGAATGCTCAACAAACCACGTTATTTGAAATTCGATTAGGAATGAAGTAAAATTTCATTAGCATTACTATTATTTTTTCCTAAGTTTTAGGGTGTTAATTGGAATCTTTGCTGCTATGCTTTTTTTCCCCCATCTTTTCTGATCGACATCCCAATACTCAGGCCGTCCCTTCTTCCAGCGTCATCAGCAGTGACCGGATGAGACTGTTGTGGTGTGTCTGCCTGTCTACACTTGCTGTGCAGACCTTCTGCTCCTGTACAGCAGGCACAGACAGGCAGACAGATGGCAGCCCCACTGACATCAGAATGGCTTGACCACCTCTTCAAGCTGTGATCACAAAAATAATAGCTCGTCACTCTGTCTAATTCCCTGTGCTTAACCACTTCAGCATACTGCTCCGAGCTGTGATGTGTGCTAATAAACTTTGGGTGAACTGACTGGACTACTGTGTTTTGGTTTGACTATTGTGATTTAATTCTAAAACCTGTAAACGGGTTTCTTGTTTAATGAACATGCAAAAAAATAAAAAATAAAAAAATGTGAACATCTGGGGCCTCACCTCTCCATCTTTGTACCAGGATAGGCTCTCTGTAGAGAGGATGAACCAAAACTCCTTGGCTCCACCTTTCATTATGCCAATGTTACTGATGGTGAGCCAGCCCTTTTGTATGACCTGAAAATCAGCCAAGAACAAGAAGCTGAGAAAGTACAATGACAACACCGTGGAAAAGTTGACAGGTTTGGCTTGTTGGAAGCAGTGAGACGCTAAGCAAAGGAAATACGGCGGGGAAAATAATAATTGACCATCTCCGTGTTTTTTCCCCTCTGTAAATATATTTCTAGTGGGCACGCTGAGACTCACACCAAATGTTGGTGACAACCCAGGCAATCAATCAATAAATAAAAAAAACACCAAAAACATTTCAGAAAACATTTGTAATGAAGTGGGAAAAAATGAAAAAAGAACCAAAAGAAAATGAGATGCAAAGACTTATTGAAAGCAAATAAAATATTTCGAAAAAAATTACTGCATCATATAAATTCAAACTAACATAAGTTGATTCAGATCTAAATGGGTGCCAAAAACATGCTTCTTATTATCAAAGTATCTCACAAGAAACATATAATAATAGCTAACAGTACAGAATATCACAACATTGTTTTTGGAAAAAAATACAAATGATACAGGTTGTAGGCATAATTCTAAATTTCTAAATGTTGGATCATAATCTAGAAGTGAAAAAAAAAAAAAACATTAACCAGCAGCAACTGGATTCTCCTTGTGAGATTTCATACAGTCAAAAAGAATAGTTAGAATAGCTGTAAAGAGAGCTGCCTATGGCAGAGAGCTTCATAAAAACCTGGACTCAGCAGTTACAGTTTTTCCATAAAAACTATAAGCTTTGTATTTAACTATAATGATTTCTACATAAACTCACTGCACAAGAAAAAATATGTTGTAGCTTGCTACAAAATATTTAGAGAAGTTAATTTAATACCTTCTGGATATATCTGTCATGGATCATAAATGGAGCAGGAACATAACTGCACATCGCCCCAAAAACCCTGCAACAACAGTAAAGTTTGGAGGTGGGAATATTATAATATCGCTGTTTTTCTGCATGTAGTTCTAGCATGGCAGGCTTTCATATAATTAAAGAAAGATTTAATGTTACTTAAATGTTCGCGATAAGAATGTGAAGATAAAACAACAGTGGTGGATTTGTTTCAGCTAGATAATGAGTCCGACCACAGAGCCGAGTATAGTTTTAAATGGTTTCAGCTAAAGAAAATGAAGCTGCTCAGTGGCCAAGTCAATCACCAAAAAAATCCAGTGGAAAGAACTTAACACTTGAGTGCATAATTCTGGAGTTTGCATCCCATTATTATTAATTTATTCAATTATTTTTGATTTCTTTGTATGTGTGTATCGCTTGGGTTGTCCCGACAACTGGATCTGTTTCATTTCATGTCAACTGGCCCTTTCAGAAATAAATTTACTTGAAAAAAACACCAGATAGCTTCAATGATTATTCTCCCCACAGTAACACAAAGAATAGAACTTGCTGGTAGAAAAAAAACAAAAAAAAAAACGGTAAACCAGTTTAGTAAACCTAAGTGGAAAAAAGAAGATTTTGCAAATTAGTAAGTTGTAAAATGCATCACATATGTTTTCTGATATTGCATGGTACCCAGAATATTTTACCACCAGTTAGGTTTTAGTAATCAAAGATTTATTAAACAGGTAAAGACTTTGTAGAAAGCAAAGACAGGAGTACCAGCTGATCTGAGAAAAACAAAAAAAACAGGAAGAAAGAGTTCAGCATGGGTGACAGACAATGCACTGTAGAGGAAAGATGTGCCATGAGTAAAACCAGAGGAAACAGGACATAATGCCATGATGTGGCATATACATCCTGCAAATAGGAAAAACCTTGCATAACATCTGTAGATATTTTAAAAATAAGAAAAGAACAAGCACATGCATATCGTTACGGTAGGGCAGTGTAGGCATTGCGACTGAGAAAAATGTGAAGAAGGTTCAACAGAAGCAGCATGCTGACCCCGAAGCCCTGGAGCCTGAATCTGGCATACAAATCTTCAAAAGAAACAGCGGCAGTGAAAAAGAAAAAAAAAAAAAAGAAAAACAGCTAAAAAAAGATTTGTCTCCTACTATTCGATTCGAGCGAAACACCACACCCTGTAGAAAAGCAGAAGATAAAGTACCACCATTAACGTTAACTCGGCTTTTTTTTTATCTACTGCGTTTTTGAGGATTTTTCGTAGATGCTGATCCTTTCTAAGCTAACTACTGTAAAAGCTCTGTGATAGATTGTGCAAGAGAGCACGACGTTCTTTTTTTTAATTTTCCCCAGGCCGTAGTTACAATCTGCTGCTGTTGAACAAATACTGTCAGCTTCATACGTCAAGGTTCCCGATGCAAGGCACGGGAAATGTGTTTTCCATTATTCCTGCTTTTGCATAAATGTGTTACGAATAAATCATAGCAGACTGGGACAAAAAAAAAAAGTCTTCATTTCTGGGAAAATTCAAAAACAATTATGGTTTCATTGCAGGACCTAAGACTGCAGTTCATACAAAACAAGTTGAAGCTACCAGAACAGAACAACTCCCATCAATAACGCACGACATAATAATAAAGCTTTAGATGTGGCAAAACGTAGAAAGATTAAATGAATCCAAATTCACTGTAAAATAATAGAATATTACAAGGTAGTTCAGTGGAAAATCTCTTTAAAAAGCATGTTTGATCCGTCTTAATTTCTGTGAAAAACGGCAAGTAACAAGAAATGAACAAGTCTGCTTAAAACTCACCTGGTTCCTTGCAATCTGTACTGAAGAGTTCATATTGCTTTGGCTGTTCACTTGCTGGGAGCTGAGAGGGATACATAGCAGATATTCTCACTCCTTGTTTCAACTTCTATTTCCCAATAATACAAATTCAGCAACTCACTTAGTGAAGCCAATAAAGTCCTCGTGTTTGGTGTTTATGTAGGCAAGCTGGATGTCAATAAGCAACAAGACCTAAACAGAGGAGACATTAATCAGAGAAATGGGCCGTTATACACTTTGTTATTTCAGCTAAATTACCTAAAATATTTTCCTTTGCACTGTGTAAGTGTGTGTGTGTGAACAACCTGGTCTCTGCATTTATTTTCCTGCTCTCGGATTTCAGTGATAATAATCCTCTCCGTCTCTTCTCGCAGTTGGGGAAAGGCGCTGAGCTGTGTGGAAGAAGAAACAGAACGGAAATCACATACGGCGGCGGCTTTAAATATACAACGAACGCACACCAGACATGCAGAGTGCCTTTCAAACGCATTCATAACCCCTTTAACGCTGCCGCATTATTTTTTAGCGATATGACACACAAACCCCGATGTAGTTTCTCTGGATTTTATGTGACAATCTGAACCAAAGTAGGACAAGTGGAAGGAAAATGAAAAATTTTTTGAAAAAAGTTTGTTTAACAATTTTTTGTCTAAAACAAGAGGGCAAGGATTTGATATTTGATTTGAAATATTTCAGGTATCTCTGGCTGTAGATTTATGTTGTACTGCTGGAAAGTAGAACATTTGTCTCAAGTCTTTCAGCTCCATTCATCCTCCGATCATCTTTTATCGGAGGAAAACAGATGATCCCAACTGAAAACATGGTATCCCCACAACATAATGCAACCTCCATTGTATTTTACTGCAGCAACGGTGTGTGTTCCAGGTTAGTTTTAGTTTTCCTCCACACAAACAGGCCAGAAGACTTTATTTTGGTCTAATGTGGCCAGACAACCTTCTTTCACAGGTTGATGTGTCCCCTGTATGGCTTGCGGAAAACTTTAAATGATGAGTCTTCTGACTTTCTTCTTGCCACTCTTCCGTAACGTTCAGATTTGTGAATTACAGGACTAATAACTGTCCTGTTAACAGATTCTTCCCATCTTAGCTATGAATCTCTGCAGCTGCAAAAAAGTAATGATGGGCCTTCTGACAATTTCCCTCTGTCTGCATTGTCAGTTTTCGGAGGGCAGCCATTTGTTCTTAGGTTTCCAGTTGTTCCATATTCTCTACCTTTTTGATGATGGATTTAAGAGCGAGTCTCTTCTTTTTTTAATTTATTTTTTTTTAATTTAACACTATATTAAATGTTCCCAGAATCTTAACCTGTCTGCTGCGTTCTGTTGTCTTCATGATGTGTTTGTTCTCTTAAGTTCTTTACAGAAAACTGTGATTGAACTGCACAAGGATGGATTTCATTTATTACTTAGGTGATCTTCTAAGCCAATTGGGTTGGGCTGGATTTTATTTAAAGGTATCAGAGTTAAGGGGGCTAAACACAAATGCACACCACACTTTTTAGATTTTTTTCCCTTTCATTTTTATAAAAAGAGAGAGTTTAATGGGTCTGAACACATTTGCAAAGTACAGCGTTTTCATACCTTGCTAATACACTGGTAAACAGTCGTAATCAGTTCCTGACTGACCATGTCAATGAATTTAATGCACGGCCCTTTAAGACTTGTTATTTGTTTCTTTACTATGGCTTCAAATGCCATGTCAGGTGTAAACAAGCCTGTCCTGTGAGGGGAGAAAAAAAAACAGAATTATATTTTGGAACTGAAGACTACAAATGAGGAAAGGGGGCTGAACTCTGTACTGCACCTGACTCCATGTATGTTTCGGATGGCATAGTTGATCTCCTGGCGGAGCTTCCTCTCGTCAGACTCAATCTTGGTGAGGACATCACACCATTACAATTCAACATTACAGCTACTGAGGATCATAACTCATCAGAGAACAGTTGTATCGCCGCTTGCCAAGCGCAACTCAAACACACATACCTTGACCAGCTCATTGGGGAAGCGTTCGTGGAAGATTTGGTTGATCCTAGCGCCTCCAGAGAGTGTCACTGTGTCCACTTTGTCACCGGACCCTTCGATTAGCTTCTCAAAGTCAACAGCCAAACGCTGAACCAACCTAAAGACAGAAAAACACACTGGACATCCACATACGCATCAATTAGAAGGCGCACGTAAGAATAAACACAAAGAGCGACTGACTGTAGCAGCGTCTTGGTCCTGCGTGAAGCGTCGTCTGGACTGAACTTCCTGTATTCTTCAGCCTTTCTATTCAAGGCCAGAAGCTGGCTCTGTAGGTGGCTGCGAAAGGCCGGCAGCGCTTCCCGGATGTGGTTTGTCAGTTGCTGCAAACAAGTACTGTCAATGCTCAAGTGCAACGCGTTTCTGATCCCAAGTAGGCATGCGGGAATTGACGTTAACCTGGTTGAGTATCCTTTGTAAATATGGGGTCCCCATGCGTTCAGCAATGTGTTTGTAGGCTGGATGGGACATAAAGAAATCTCTCTCTGATTCCAGGGCTGCCATGATGTCCTTGTTCCCATCAATGTCCTTCTGGCTGCGGTTCACAATCCCTATGTAACCTGGAGGAGGAAGAGGTAAAGCACAAGCAATGAGCATCTGGTCACTGTAGGCTACACCAACAATGTAGTTCTTCACGTCACTTGAACTTTTTCACCCCTGTAGACGTTACATTCACAAACTTTCATGATTTAACCTGGTTGTCAGTAATTGTAAATGTCAGTAATTAAAAGGAAAATGATATGTTTTGTGTAAATAAGAAATTATTTTTAAAAATGTGGAGCAAATATTTTGTGGGTATAGCCACTTTGACTTATACATCTAAATCAATTGCAGTGCAAACTACACCTGTGAGTCGTTTAATGTTAGTATAAGTAGCTATTCAGTGAACCCCCCCAGAGGTTTGTTAGGTAATAAAACAATACTCCAAGCTTCAATAACTCACAGAGAACTGTTTAATTTATCTAAAAATGGAGTGTGGCATAACTGCAAAAATCCTGTCAGCAATATAACAGTTTGGGTCAAAGTCTTTTCAACAGACAAAATGGCCCAGTCAAAATCTAGACTTCAAATCCAACTGATCGTCTGTGGCAATATGTGTGAAAAAATCAGTTGTTCTTCATCCAGCCTGACTAAGCTTGAGCTGTGAGCAACAATTTCAGCTTCCAACCAAATGATACAGACACACCCCAGAAAGAGATACAGCTTTCTATTGCAGAAGGTGGATCTGCAAATGTATTGCCTCAGGGAGACTGAATTCAAAAGCATGCCACACTTTTTAGATTTTCATTTGTCAAACACCAGCAAAAATTGTAACCTTGCATCATTTTCTTTACAATAATGTACTATTTTGCGTATGATACTCATATAAAATTTACAACATGCTAAAGTTTGCAGTTGTAACATGACATAATGTGGAAAGGTTTGAATGGTGTGGACACTTTTGCAAGATAGAAAGTCTTCTCATGTGAGACAAATTCAGCTCGGAACTTTTCCCTTACAGCCATTTTTTTCTCCCCATTATGACAACAGTGAGAAATTTGTGTGTATGCATAACAGAGGGGCATGTTGTATGAAGTGGGCCAAATCCCTGACTTAGAACAGTGATAGATGTAATAGCAGGAGACTTCAAATGTAATGCTCAGCTCAGTGCTGCTACATGAGCACTTATACCAGTGGGCTCCCATGGCTAATGGATTTCCACTGCAGGAGAAGCATGAAGGATCCCAGCAACTGGAGATGCTTTACTCATTCTGCACAGACACACTCTCTCCCTCACACACTCAAAACGCCTGCAGTCTACATTGTCCACATTTCTCACCCCTAACCACTCAACAGCAACGTAGATTGTTACAAAGTACAAATGTATGCGTGTAGGCATGATCTACACACTATTTCAGTTATAATAATAAAAAAAGTGGCTAAAACTGGAAGTGTGACAAATTATTCAAAAATAAAAGATCATTTCTTTTTGTCAACAAACCTCTGCGTAAGGGGAGCAACCGGTTTTCTAGTATTTCCTTAGCATCAGTTCCTTTATCCATCAGATCCAGCTTTGTGATTACACCAATTGTCCGCTGACCTAAGGCGAGGTAAAACAAAAAACTATATTTATTTATTTTTTACAATATATAATATCAATGTTATATCAGCTTTCAAATACATTTTTAAACTTTGGCCAATATATATATATTTTTTATTAATCAGGAGCATATTCTTCTAAGATATGCTAATTTGTTTTCACACAGTTTCATGGTTTGTTTGTTTATGTGAATCCCCATTAGCCATTGCTGTAACAATGGCTACTCTTCCCAGGGTCTACAGCATCAAAAAAAAATACATTTATCACAAAAACAGTTACACACACTTAACATAATATTAGAAACATAATATAATGATTCATAATGTACAATTATTGTTGTATTTTTCCACTAAGATTCCCTATTGCACATATATCTCTGAAACTAGCTTTCCTGTTCCATCTGTAAGAATAAATCAGCAGCAAAGCTATTCCACAAAGGCAGCCTCTGCAATAAAGCTTTAAATGGCTTACTGCCTCAGTCCTAGTTTTTTACTATCAATCGTATTGACTTTAAGTGTTTTGCTCAAGATTCCATAATGTCCAGGCCTGTCTCATTATTTTTTTTTATGATTCTGTTTCAACAAATTCCTTTTTGTCAGTTTCAAGTTATTTCACTGTCCAGTGTAGGCTTTTCATCTATACTGGCTACTAATCAGCTGAGCTTGGTTAACCAGTGTTTGTCAGTAGGGGAATCTTTAACACTTTCATTGGTCAACATCATTTCTGATACTCCATTTGCTGGGGATATGTAAACACAATTGAGAGTTTCCAATCGAAAACAAGAACTTAATGAGTCAAAAATCTGCCAGTCATCCCCCAGATAGATGCAAGTTACCTTGCGGGTCGACGTCTTTGGCCAGCTTAAGTGCATCTGAGTTGGCCAGGTCAGTGTTAGCGGGCGTGACAGCCAGAATAAGACAGTTTTCCTTACAGATGTACTGCATGATTATGTCTCGTATCTGGTACTCTATGTCTGCTGGCTGGTCTCCCACAGGTACTTTGGTGATGCCGGGCAAGTCCACGAGAGTCAGGTTCAGCACTTTAAGCACAGAAATAAACACACACAGGTCACAGCTATACCAGATATACCAGATATATGGTATCTAGTGGACAGGAACTGAGAAACACAGGAAAGACAAACTGCGTTACCATGAGGTGAGTAAATCTTGAGGGTGATGGGGACAGGAGAGATGCCTTTATTTGATCCTGTGAGTCTGCGTGTCTCCGACTCAATTTCCCTGCGGATATCACCGAAATCTGTGAACTTCCTTCCCTTGCAGTGGAAGAATTCCCCGTATTCTTGAAGGACACACAGTAAGCAAAAGAAACATCAGTGAAACAAGCGCGACGCCATCAGTAGATGTCTGCTTGACTCTCGTCATCACCAACACAGTGCTAAAGCAATTCTACTTCTATTTGGAAGCATTTTATTAAACGAGAAAAAGCAAAGGAGTGTTTAACACAACTCCAGCCTTTTAAGGTATAACATGTACTGCCATCTAGTGGTAACAGGGAGGACGTACTAGGGAGTGACACATGAACTGCATCTGTGATGTTTACCTGCGCTTGAGTTTAGGAGCTGAAGGATCAGCGGTCTCCGTGTGACAATTCCTGAACCCCGTGGAAGGAAGTCTCTGTTATATAATAAGGAAGACCGATTTTGAAAAAAAAAAAAATAAAAAAGGCAGACACACCCACACATACACACACGCGCACACACGCAGACAGACAACAGGCAAGAAGTAGTTTCAGAAACATGGTTTTAATTCTATTTGGAACAAACCAAGCTGTGACAATAACTGCTATGATGATATCATGATTTCCTAATACAAAGCGTCATACAATTTACATAGCACTGGCAGGACAAACTTGATGACAGAGACCACAAAAATGGTTTTCACCAAACGTACAGATTATTACTTGATGAAAGTGACGCAGAGGGGGCAAAATAACCCTCCCCTTTCCTATTAAAATCCTATTCAGGAAGTTTGTTTTACTACATCCTGTTGCCGGTCAGACAGCTTCTGAGGTCCACTACAGAAAGGATTGTCATAACACAATCCTGAAACAAAGGCCTGCAAAACAGGGCTAAAATATCAACATGGACACAGATGGGAACTGGTGTGTTCATCACAACTGCTGCTTCAGTTTGCTTTGTAACCTATTCAAACAACCACGCTATTCACCAAGAGAGCAGGAGTATTTTTAAAACCATGAAATCTTTCGTCCGTCTAGGGAAGATGGGACAAAATAAGGCTTTGCTCGGGCCGTTTTTACTCATATGAATAACTTGTAAGCTGACTACGATTGTGCTCCAGGAGTCACGTTGACCTCAGTCCTCATTACCGCCTTCAACAAAGCCTGCGTGTGAGATAAACTGCTGCTCTGAGTGCCGTCACAATGCCACGCCTGGCATCCACCACTTCACACTGGCAAACATGTCCAGGACGCTCTGTCGGACTCCATGATGTAGAACCCACAAACACTGGGAAATGCCTGAAATATCCGTTTCACTTGGTCGCCGAGAGGCCCTTATTGTTTTACTTTAGACCAAATAAATCACCCCACAGTACTTTACAAATTTATGCATGTAAGACTTGTAGTATCAATAGATTTGATTTTTTTTTTTTTTTGGATAGAAGATTAAAGGAATAGAAGACAAATTAATAAAGATCCAGAAATAGTTCTGAGAGTGATCAATAACAACAAACATACAGATTTTTGAAGGACAAATTGCTGATAAATTGACCCACAAAAGGGTGACGACTCAAACACCAGCTAATAAATGTCCATCCTTCCCACAAGTCATGAACTTCTCTAAATAAAAAGAAAATATTCAGAGTGAGACACTTTTAAAACAGAGAGCAGAAAAATCTAAACTAAATAGCTACAAATTAGGCAGAAGCTTAGATCATATTCATTAGACCTTTTCTATTCCTCATCACTCCCTACACTTCTGTTTATGCTGTAAATTAAGAGCATTAAATTATTGCCGTTCAGAAGTATTTAATAAAATGTAGCAGTGGTGCTTTTTAATATTGGTGGTATGGCTTTAACACAGTTAAGCCCAGAAATAGCTTTCTATTTCCTACTTGCATGTCCAGTCAATAGGAAGCAGGCACCACCTATGCTGCGCACAGTGGAGGAAATATTGCTGTTGGCATATGTTACTGAAGTTGGTATATGATTTGGAAACTGAAGCACTGTTTAGATAGCACAGACATTTTACCATCTCTAATTCAGCATCTTGCATATTTAGACGAGTAAGATGTCAAAATTACTTCACACTGAGCAAAGGTTTTTCAAACACAATTTGAGATTTACAAAATATTGAAATGAAATGAAATTTTATTCGAACATGATACAAATATAAAAATAAAATAGTGCACAGTAACAAGAAGTGCATAAAAAAGAAGAGAAAATACAGATTTTTTGTTTCAGTTAACATATCATGCTCAAAATGGGGTAGGAAGAAGTGAGAACTTATAAACTCCTACCCCCTAAATATTTCTTTTTTTGGAAATACCAAAGAGAATTTGAATGCCTCTTATGGCATTGTTTGCCACTTTATATTACTGAGAAGGCTTATATTGAAAGCAATATATTTGGAAAAGGGGAATTCAGATTTTTTTTTTTTTTTCAATGTTTCTGGCATGATACATAATAAAATGTGTTGGTGGAACAGTTGTTAGAACGTACGCTTTGCAGCAAGGAGGTTCCAATTTTGAATCTTCGCCTGCGCCCTTTCTCTATAGAGACTGAATGTTCTCCACATGCATTTGAGTTTTTACCAGATACTCCAGTTTTCTTCCACTGTGTCCCGGCACCTTGCAAATGCAACTGGTATAGATAATGGACATATAAATGTGGTTGTTTTTTTTTGGTGCAAATGTGTGTGAGGCAGGCGTACGATTCAGGTTAGAACCAGCAATACTAGATTGTGTAAGGCATAGCATTTATCCTTTGTCTTTTCGGTCTTCCTCCAAGTTCTACCAAGAAATGGTAATTCATAATTTTTCTAAAGTGGCAGAGTTTCTTCTCTGTATGGCTTTACGTCAATAAAAACATCAGTTAACTAACTATAATACATGTCAAATTTCTTACAGCATATTATTAGATAAGCATAAATAAATCCCAAACATAAGGATGTGATGAATAACTTTGGCTGAAAAACTAACCCCACCTGTGCACTTTTCCACATTTTCAAGCTTATGCAGTGGGACAACCAAGAGGTGGTCAGGAATGGACACCTTATGATGTTAGTACCTCCGCTCCTAATATTTTAATGCATGGCTTTTAGGGAGAGGAATAACATTCTTCTGTGAATATAGATATTCATGTAATAGGAACAGTAATTTAGCATAATTGACAACTTTTTGCAGGAATTTAAAAAATGTCCTAACATATCAAAACAACACACCAAATCAGCTGATTTTTTTTGGTGTGTTGTTACTAATAAACACAGTATACAAATTATTAGGTTGTTTAAAATGTAAAGGTTTTAAATTTCCAACAGAACATACGAATACATAAACCTGAAGTTCTGTTTTGGCTTTTTGTTTTAGTCACTCCGAGATTCCCCCTTCATTCTGGATGCGCCCCTGCAGATAGTGAAACTCCACGTGGAGTGATTCACGCACAAAGGTTTTTTTTTTTTTTTTTTCTGTTAACAGTTGAGTGATGATGATCTTACCTGCCAACAAAGTTTTCCAGCACGGAGCTCTTACCCGCGCTCTGGCCGCCCACCACGGCGATCTGCGGCAGGTGGAGGCTGCAGCTCTGTCCCACGGTGCTCAGAGCTTCCTGGAGCCGGTTGACCAGCGGGATCAGGTCCTCCATCCCACGGTTGCCCATCGCAACGAGGGCTGCTACCTGTCCAGCCCTAACTTTCCTGTTTTCCTCCCCTTTCTAGTCAACGCCACTCGACAGCGAAACTACCATATTTTAATGTTACTCGGGGTTATAAAGTCTTTATGAAGTGAAAACATAAAAACTTAAAGCATAGTACACACGAACAGGGCTGCTGCTGCTTTTTCCAAGGCAGGACCAGCCGTTAGCACTTCAGAGTAAAGAAAGTAACGTCGGTCCTTGTCGTTGTCAAAGAAAGAATATTCCCTATAAAGTTCGCTAAAGACATGTTTCTTCACTCAAACTTTAAAAAAATGTGTAGTGTTTCCTCTCCTCAAAACTCTGGACAAGTTTCCGTAGTTCCCCCTCTTCCCTAAGTTAGCTCCATGGAAAACAAAGTAGGAACGTTCTGCTTTGACAGCTAACGGAATGAAGTTTTCTGCGCATGCGCACAAGCGAACAAATCTGCCTCCCCTGAGCAGCCCTTCCTCTGACCCCCTCCCACCTCCCCCGAAATAAGAAGACAGACAAACTTTGTAGCCAATTAGCTAACACCTAAAAATGCAATCACTGCTCTGGGGTTGCAGCTATTTAAACTCCCACAGGTCTAGAGTAGGGTAGGGCACAAACTGCAGCCCTATGAACACAGCAACCAGAGCCAGAGTGTGTAGTTCATCCACTGTAAATAACGCTGCTGCATTCTTAGCCTGTGAGGGAGTGTGCACAGTGAAAGAGAAACCAGAGGCAAGTGAAAGAAAAAATGTGCCTGATATTTATTAATGATACATTACAAATGCATGTTCAGTTTTTTTTTTTCCCTCAGTCTAAATCTGTGCTTAAAAAGTTACTCTAGTTTTAGATCTTTTATCATCTCTGCAATGTCTATGAGTGGCCTTCGTTTGGGTTCAGTTCTGTCACAGGACAACATGCTCTGGAAATTCTTGGCTGCTTGGCTCAAGGATGGAAGGATGTGCGCGGCATTCCTTTCTTCTCGGGAGCACAGGAGGACCTCGTTGATCTCCTCGGCGATCTTTCGAGAGAGCACAGTGGGAAACACGCTCTTGACACGCTCGAGCACGTCTTTCCTCAGGACTGGATCGCGGCACACGAGGTTTAATATGAACATACCTGGCAGCAAAAGATTCAAAAGGATGGTATTACAAACAAATGAAAAACTATATTTCTGTTTGAACAGCCTTAAATCTAAATAAGTTGGGAATGTGTGTAGAAAGAAACGGTAACGTTTAAAATACTCAAATGAACACAAAAGTCTTGCATTTACTTTCAGATTTCTTTTGGATACCTGATCCCAAGTTATTTCATGTTTGGTCTTGTCTTCCCACTTCCCAAACACACACACACGCACACACACTTGATTCCTCTACATCTGCATTCCAGAATTATAACATAATCCCAAAACATATGTTAAGACACTGACACACATCTTAAATCACTCCGGCATTAAAAGCTACAATGAAGCATGTTTGGGGTTCAGTGGCTTGCAATAATTTTATTAATCCTTGAACTTTTCCACATTTTGTCATGTTGCAACTATAAACTTTAGTGTATTTTATCGGGATTTTATGTGACAGATCAACACAAAGTGCTGCATACTGAAGTCAATTTAAATGGAAGGAGAGTGATGAAGGTTTTCAATGTTTTTTTTTTCATAAATATAAATCTGAAATGTGGCATGCATATGTAATTAACCCTGAGTCAAAACTTTTTATCAGCTTTGTACATCTAGAAACTGAAGTCATTCTTCTTTACAAAAGAGTTCAATCACATATAGACTGAATAGTGTGTGTCTGAAATTAGCAACTTCCAAGTCTCATCAGAGGTCTTTTGCAAGTAGGTCAAGACTTTGAGAAGGGTCTAGGTTTGATCAAAACCGTGCTGTTGTACCTTTTTGCTAGATGTGTACCTCCACTTCAATCTCAAGACTACTGCAGAATATTCTAAGTTTTTTTTTTTGCAGGAATATATATGAAGTAAAATCGAACCCTTGTTTACCTCTAGGAGTGAGCAAGTTAAAAACTTTCTGCAGAACAGCAGTTTCTACAAAGGCAGCAGGAGGGCAGCTCATCCCCACAGAACTGTCTTTGTTGTCTACATCAAACATGATGATATCAAACAAATGGCCACCTACAAAGACAAAAAAAAAGGAAAAACAGAGTCAGATGTGAGTTTGTTGATTTTTTTTTCTGTCAACGTTCCTGACTCCTTATGTCCACGCCGACCTTCTTTCTCCAGGAAACAGATGCGCTCCAGGCCATCGCCAAGGGTGACGGTCAAACGATCGTCGGGTCGGAATCCGAACCATTCCTTTGCCACCTCCAGCACGACCGGGTCTAATTCCACTACCTCGACGGCAGCATCAGGCACAAAGTCTCGGAGGAACTGAGGCAGGCCTCCTCCGCCGAGGCCCACCAGGAGCACCGAAACCGGAACGTCTAGGAAGGAAGACGGTCGGAAAACGTTTGTAAAAGATGAATCAAATGCTAACTTATGCAGAGGTTGTGGTACATCCAAAAATGTCGGGTCTGCACAGACACACACACCTTTGTTCTGTGGGGTCCCCACGCCAAGCATAGAAAGACCAGCCACCATCACCTCGTGGTGAGCGCAGCACAGGAAGCCGCTGTCCACTGACAGACAGGCTGAAGGTGTAAGTGCTGCCTTGGTCTTCTTTTTGTTCTTCTTCTTGTGACTTGATGCTGCCGAGATACAAATTTTCATCCATTTAATTTATTCATATCATTGCTCTCCATTTCATTATATTAAAATAAAACCTTTAATGTCAAAGTGAAAACTAATTTCTACAACATAAATGACAGTTAAATAAAAAATATGTAGCATAAAATAAGTGATTGCTTAAACATTCGCCGCCTTCCATCAGTATTTAGTAGATTCACTTTTGACCTCAACAACAGCACAATCATTCACTGATCAGTATTGCTGGCTACCATTATAGCATGAAGACAAAAGGACATTCCAAGCAAATCAGAGAAAGGGTTATTGAAAAGTATATGTTGAATGAACTCGTCCTTTCAGGAAAATGTCACACTAAATGTTTAACAACGCACTGCATATGTGTTGATCCTGCTTAAATGCTCCATTAGTTAAAATTGTTATTTTTTTTTAATGCAGTACAGTAAAGAAAAATCTAAAACGCAAAATAAAAAGGAATGACCAGTACCTGATGGGATGAGTCGGCTCTCTGACTGAACCAAGGAAATGTTGGACAGGAACACGAGCCTGCGATACAGCTCTCCATCTTCTCCTCTGACGTTCTCCACGCAGTACTCCCCACTGAGCTGACTCACTCCCCTGCTGACTTCTTCTCGCCAACCGAGATCCCCTCCCACTGACAGAAACGGCACCTGAATGAGGAACAAGAGTCCAAATGGATTACCGGACGAGCTTTTCTAGAGCCGCGACAAGCTCATTTTTGTAGAAGGTGGTTTTAGAAACCAACATCCGAATGTAGGGGAAGGCGCTCTGGTCAAGTGAGACCAACCTTTGACTTTTTGACTTGTTTTTATTGTACATACATAAACATTATGTGTGGCAGAAAAACTTGAGGCTGTGAAAGACTTGAAAGTTGATTTTCTGACATGTTCTTCTCCATCCAGTCTGAAAAAGTCTGAGCTATTTTGCAAACAATCATGGGGAAACCGTTCAATCTACAAGCCCAAAGCTAATTGAGACGTACCCCAAAAAATGGTGACTCTACAAACTCATGAGGGATAGATACAAATGCATTCCATTCTTTTTTTTTTTATTACATACTGCTTTGTGTTGATCTATCAAATAAAATCTTTGAAATTTGTGGTTGGATAGTGACAAAATGCAGAAAAAAAAAAAAACACTTAAGCGGCAGAATACTTGCGTGTTTACCTGCTGGTTGGTTGGCATACCCGGTGGAGCCAAGTCCATCACCACCGGTGAGAGCTCTGATTGGACTGCTTGCATGTCTGTGTACTCCTGATTCCTGTGCATCGAAGCAATAAGCAGGCGACGAAAATTGGCGCTGGCAGCCAGCTGCCTCCTGCCCTCAGTGGAGCTATAAAGCCAAGCCGTCTCACTCCCTCTGGGTACTGTCAAAACAAAACAGTCAGGCAACTGGAATCAATGTAAGAACAAACAAAACAATGTGAATGAGACATGAAGAGCTCACCTATAAATATAGCAAACTGGTTTGATCTTGGCACTTTAGCTCCAGGTGGACAATCTTGCACTGTGAGAGTGTATCTGGGAAGACCCGTCTTGGCGTTACAGAGCGTTAGGGAAAGACTCGAACCAGGGTCTGTGCTTGTACGAAGCCTCTTCCTCAGAACAGAATAAGCCTGATACTCCCTCACGGCAGACAAAAGCTCACACACCTGTGTGTGTCTGACAGGCGCTCCATCATCTCCGACACACATCTCTAGAATGGGAGTAGGCATGGGTTGGCGGAACTTGGTGCAGACGAGGACAAAAACAGGTAGAGCGAAGGTGTCTTCTTCTTCTTTCCCTCTTTCTTCCTGCAGGCAGTGAAGCCTGACCGCCCAGCCCATGTGGACAAAGTGCTCCACAGCCAGCTTGATCACAGCTTCCTGAGCCAGAGTCACACACACATACCGCCCACCGACTTTGAGGACCCGACCAACCTGCGAGCACACAATGACGGGTGGACAAAAACGTGAATCTTATTGTTAATTTGTCTGGTGCTGCATCTGCTGCCGTCTTACCTCGGTGATCATCCTCCTGGCCAGAGCTCCTTCCTCTTCAGATGCCATTGCATCCAGAGTGCCTTTGTCCAGAGCGGCCTGGAAGCTGGCATCCTCATAGGGAGTCTGGGTGGCATCCACCTGATGGAAGGTCAGGTCGGGTCTGCGCTCCGCATTTCGCTGGTTCATGTGAGCCACTACGGTCTCGCTGATGTCTATGTTTGTCAGGTGTTTGTAGCCAACATCATACAGCTGCTCACTCAGCTCAGAGTTACCACAGCCGACGACCAGCACCTACAGGGAGGAACGCAGCGACATGAAGAGCTGTAAATAAAAGGCTTGTGTTCTGCAGTCATGGGTTTATAAAAGTTTTAAACTGTGGCAGGATACTGTTTCTCCCACCTTATCCTGCACTTTGATATATTTGTGAAGAACGCCGCACAGCTTGTTGTAGTCTCCGTACCACTCAAAAGCTCTTTCCCCTCGCTTCTTGAAGAACCTCTCCCAGTACTCTGCAGAGCTGAACTCCTCAGCGGTGCGAGGTAAAAGGCTCATCTTATCCTCTAGGGTGTGAACTCGTTTCAACTGCTACTTTCCAGAACTATTTTTCACTCCGCATGGCTCCTCGGACTCAGTTTTCTACCCGGACAACATTTCTGACAGTACCTCAAGGTGATTGGTGAATTCTTTCGTTGCGAGGATGCTTGCTGGCACCTGATTCGCTGCGAGGTGAATGGAGTGATTTCATTGGCTAAAGTGGAACTCTGAAGGTCCGGGTTTTTTAGTTCTCCCGCTGTGGATAATCATGGCTGTCTCAGCGAGAAAAACTGTGGTCTTTGTGACTGGAAACGCAAAGAAACTCGAAGAAGTAAGAGTTTGACGTTTTGTTATTTCTTACTGTCTTGTTTTATGTTTAAAGTATCTATTTTTACGCCGATCCCATTCACTCCGCTCCAGGCTGTGTTTGTACCGTTTATATTTCTAATTTCGTTTTCTCCCCTCCATTCTTCAGGTCGTCCACATACTCGGAGACCAATTCCCCTACAAAGTTGTGTCAAAAAAGATTGATTGTAAGTACATCACTTAAATTAAATAACCTCATTCTGGGACTATGTTTTACATAACCACTTGTAAAACATCGAGTTTTACTTGTGGACCACACTTTCCATTTTTGATATTTGATATTGTCATGAACGTCATAGAGCATATAGATGCATCTCAATAAAATATAATTTAACAGAAAAAGTCAATTCAGTTCATTAATTCAATTCTAAAAGAGAACCTTAATGTGGACAAACACATAGAAAAATATTTCAAGAATTTATTTGTGTTAAATCTGATGATCATGTCGTGCAACTAACAAAACCCCCAAATATAAGTGTCTCGAAAAATTAGGATAACTTGAATAGGTTAAATATTGGAAACAAATTGGTGTTGCACCCTAACTCAGTTCACCAAAAACAAATCCAAAGGTTTCCTGAACATCAGTTTGGGTCAGCGTGGGCTGCACAATTATTGTAAAGACTTGACAGATGTTCAGATGACAGTCACTGACACTCCACAAGGAGGGGAAGCCTCAAAAGGTCTAATAATAAAAGCATGGTAATGGAACGTTAGGTGGAAGAAGAAACTGTGGTTAAAAGAAAAAAGAAAAGCAATAGGAATAACCGCAGCGAGGCAAAGCCCGATCCAGGGTTAAGGATATACTGACAAAGTGAGGGTGATCATACCACATTATTCCTTCTAATCATGTTTCTCTTTATAATTATCTGCTTTGAAATTCCATTTAGACAATTATAAGGTTACCATCAGCAAATACAGACCAAAAGTTTGAAAGCAACTTTAAGTTTCTGCTCACAGTCCCCTTCTCGTGAAAACACTATTGAGCTCTATTGATTTTTATTTGTATTTTTTTTGCGGGGAGGAGTGGGGGGGTGGAAACGTGTGCACCACAAGTTAGGATACATATAAAGAAAATAATGGCATAACTCTCTATCTCTGAACACGTTTCTTTATTTTAACCCAGTGCCCGAGTACCAGGGGGAGCCGGATGAAATTTCCATACAGAAGTGTAAGGAGGCCGCGCGGCAGGTACATTATATCGTAACTATAAAACCGCAAGACTCCCCCCCCCACCCCTCATTTTTACCTGATATTATCAGAATAAAAGTGAAACTGCAGGGTTTTTTTTTTTTTTTATCCTGAAGATTGATGGACCAGTCATGGTGGAGGATACCTGCTTGTGTTTCAGGGCCTTAGGAGGACTGCCTGGTCCTTACATGTAAGTGCAGTTCCTATTCCTAATAAAGTCGTACATCTCAGATCATAAAACTTTACCAAAATTAATAGTTTTTGTTTGTTTCTAGCAAATGGTTTCTTGCTCAACTGAAGCCAGAAGGTAAGTAGTAAAGTAATTGTTAATTTAATTATGTGTAAACAAATTGTGATTAAAGTTCTGCAATATTCCTAATCTTTATTTGGTTGTGGGATTGTAATCCAGGCCTACACAAGCTCTTAGCTGGCTTTGAGGACAAATCGGCATGGGCTCTTTGCACCTTTGCATTCTGCGCTGGGAAGGATGAACCTGTGCAGCTCTTCAGAGGGAAAATTGAGGTTAGATTCTGTTTCGCTGGCATCTCTTCAGTGGCTGCGTTGTGTAGTGTTGCCTCTTACATGCTTCTCAACATAATTTAGGGGATGATCGTGGAGCCCAGGGGGCCTCCGGAATTTGGATGGGATCCCTGTTTCGAGCCAGATGGATATGACAAAACGTAAACAACTGTTTGTGTTTCTACCACAAGAGGGAGCCAGAGGATAACGCACTGTTAGAGTGGATACAGAAAGTACCAAATCAGAGTCCCCGTCCTATTAGGGGGAAAAGTGCCTTTGTCAATGTACTGTTTTAAAAATACTTACTTTTCTTTGTGCTCTAACTTTTTCTTTTCTCTCTGATCTGTAGCTACGCTGAACTTCCCAAAGAAGTAAAGAATTCAATGTCTCACCGCTACCAGGCACTTGCAGCAATGTCCGAGCACTTTGCAAAAATCAACCGTACCTCACAATAGAGCAAGAAGAAGAAGCAGGATGATTAAAAGTTCTTTAGTTTCACAAAAGTAAACCAACTTGGATTGAAATTAAATGGTTCCCCTTGTAATTACTGTGTTGTGAAGCCTGCTGTTGAACAGGGCTTGGGTTATATCTGTTTTGTTCTTTAATTTTAATAAACTTTTACTTTCAAAGGTTATATTTTGTGAGTTAATCTTTGACACAAATCATTTTGGGATATGTTTTATTTATAAAAACCATGATTAAAATAACTAAGGTAATTTTTGTTTTTAAAGGCAGCCACCACTTCCTCCAGTTTTGCTCTGCTGTGCCAAAGTAGAATCTCCAAGTCGCCTGTTTGAGTTTTAGTTTCCTGGGACTGACAAAGATAGACTCAGAGAAGACCATAATTCATGAAATGAAAAGCTCCAGGGTCCTGATGAGAGCAGCAGATCTCTCTGTTTCTAAGGCTGGGCCCGTGGATTTTGGCACGAGAAGCAGAAAGTTGTTCAGGATGGAGTCCAAGACAAGATGGAGGGAGGGACGTTTGGAAGGAGACGGTCCCTGAAGGGGAGAGTGGGGTGTTCAGTGGACATAGCACAGTGATACCAGAAGAGATTTGGTACAAAATGACTATGTTCTCTGAACAGGAACTATGCATTCACCTGTGACTGATGCCTATTAGAAGCACTGAGGATGTGAGTCAAGCTCATAAACGTGTTTTCTTTTAGACCAGTTGGAACTTCTTACAGCTGAATGTCTGGAATACTTATATTGGTACAGTTCTGGTTCTTCTAGCTTATACGTTGTGTCAGCATATAAACTCAATAATTTACCCAAAGATCAAAACAACCAAGACATTTTGGACAATTTCATGCTCCCAACTTTGTAGGAACAGTTTCAGGATCCTTGCTCCAACACAACTGCTCACAAGCGCACAACGCAAGGTCAAAAAAGAAACGCAGTCCTGACATCAACCCAACAAGACACCTTTGGGATAAATATGAAGCAAGGACTGTGAGTCAGGCCTTATAAATTAAGAAATTGTCAAAAAAAAAAAAAACATTCCCATAAGCATCACCATAAACCTTGTGGATAGCCTCTTCAGAAAAGTTGAAGTTATTAGAGTTACAAAAGATGGGCCAAAACCCTAAAAAAAAACCCATCAAACTTCTGTTTGTTTATGCTTCAGGCTGGCTCTGGGTTAATATGCAAGAAGCATATCAGCGATATGAAATGTGTTACTGTAAAACTGAAGCATTTTAGTGAAGAAATGTCTTGACAAGCTGCTATGTTTCAGTAAAACCTTATGCATTTTGCTTGACTAATGAAAACCAGTTTGTTTTACAGCAAGTATCAGATATACTGGAGCAAAGCATGTTTAGCATTCATACTCACATCCTTTCGGCGCGGATATGTTGGCAACATTTTCGGTAGTCAGGACATAAAACATCATGACAGCATTTAAAAATGATTGCTGTGATTACGAGTCGGGGAAACTTGATGATGTTTTTAAAGCTCCGGAAAAGCCTCAGCCTGATGGAGTTTGGAAAACCATCTCCAGACATTAGCTTGGATGCATTTTCCCCGAAACCTCTTCATCAGGCCCGGAAAACAAGGACATTATCAACTTTACGACAAACAGGGGCAGTAATGGCCGGTTTATCCAAAGTGATCTGAAGGAGACTTTGCTGTTACAATGTTGTGTTTTGCTAAAAGGAATGTGTTGCTCCAGGAGAAAAGGATGCCTGACTTTATGAGCTTTTAATCCATTAGGATTAAGCCAGAGGAAGAGGAGGGTTTGATGTGGCTTTGGGGAGACAAGCTGCACTTCCTGTTAGCTGGCATGCAAGACTTACCTGCCGTCTCCCGCTGTGGCAAGTTTTATTAAAACAGTAAACGCCTGCTGAAACTTGACTTTTTTTCCCCCCTTTCTAATGATTGAACCTCATCCTTTTAAAACGGCTCGAATTACGTTCTGCGTGACTTCAAATCCGAAAAGACTGGTTTCACCTTTCAAAGCGGCGTCCATTTTCCGTCCCATAAATTTTGCGTTTCAACAAACTCTCTCGTGAATGAAGTCCCTCCAAGACATTTAAAAGGTTCAGAAGGATGAATTATTCCACAACGACCCGCTGCTGTAAATGATGGAAACACATGACCTAATACATATTCCTGCTGAGAGCCATCCCCAGGCTGCTCTCTGTTTATGGCCAAATCCAGAGCACCGAAACACTCAGTTTAGTGGTTTAGTACTTACAGTTTACCTCCCCCCCACCCCGTCATCTGTGTGATCACATTTCCCCTTAACTAATATGAACTTTTACTGTTGATACAGTTTGTATTACCACTGTACTCTTAGAAATATGGTGATTTAAACTGTGGAGTCCAAGCTGGCAGTCACTAACCGGACTAATAATATAATCTGAGATGGGAGGTAATGGTTTAAGTGCACTTCTAAAGAGTCTCTCTGGGCCAGAATGTTTCTGCCACGACCCGGTTGACGCACAGTTCCGCATCTACCTGGCGTTTCTGTAGCACACACACGCATCAAAACCCACACTGGTTCAAGTAAACAAAGATTGTGTTCAATAAATTAATGATTAAGAACTATTATACACAGTCTGTAAAGGAAAGAGGTCTGGGCTCGGTCTCATTTCCAGGACTTTTCATTTCTTCCATTAACTCTCAACCAGTCCTCGGTGGATTTCCTGGCAGGTTTTGGGTCGTTGTCGTGCTGCAGGGACGTATTCTGCTTTAGCTTTAACTTTTTTTTTTTTTAACAGATGGTCTCATATTTTTCCCAAGCACCCTCTGATACATGGTAGAATACATAATGATTCTATGGTGATGATCAGGCCCGGTCCTACCGCAGCCAAGCACAAATATCCAGTTGTCCTAATTATTTCTCATTAGAAACTGTATTTCTATTATATTTTATAGAAAACTTGTCAGTTTGTGGTAGAATAAATGTCTGTCTTTCTTTCTAATTAATGTTTAACATAAAAATCTAACAATTTCTGTTTTTGTCCTCCTCATTCTCAGGTCTTTTGTAGGCTTAAGCAGGTTTCTTACAGAATTGCTCATGTTTTAGCTCCATCAACTCTGAGCTACCTCGTCTTTGCTGAAGAAAAACATCGTGCTAGCATGACGCCCTGGGCAGTGTAGGGGGGGGGGGGTTGACATGGACTTAAAGTTTTATCATGATAGTTTGAGGTTCTATTGTGATAATAACAAAAGTCATGATTAGAACTATTTATGACATTTTCTTTACGGTACAGCAATCATAGCCCCACAAAGCTCTTGAAAAACACCGATTTGTAACCAAAAAAACTTCTTTAGGAGCCACATAAAGAATTGTGATTTGTGTCTCTAATCTGCACTCAGTAGCTGCATTTAATCATTTTCAAATTTGCTATTTATTCAAAAATACTTTATTGATCCCACTGAACAAACGGTGGAGAAAACCGTAAACCTAACAATCCTGACAATACGGGCAGTTTTTTTTTTTATTGGAATTTATTGTGTCAATAAACTAGAATTATAAAAGATACAATAAAAGCCCAGTGTAAGTGTTAGTTTTTCTACATTTACATCTTTGGGTATGTTAATCAAAAATTTTATTTTGATCTTATCTGACCAAAATACCTTCCATCGCGTTTTTTTTTTTTTTTGGACAACTGTGGATTTTTAGGATTTCAGTGTTGTACTCTTTATGCTTTTAGATATTTTAAAGAACTCTTCGTAAGATGTTCAAAATTTGGAATGAAGAACTTAACTTGGCTTTAAACTTTGCCACAACTTTCTCCCTCATTCATCTAAAGTTGCTTGATCTTCACGATGTTGCTTATTCTCTAGCAAACATCACAGAAGAACTGGAGTCATTCTAGTAAGGATAATTTACATATGCTACTTCTGAAGTCAATTAGTGGCCCTGGGTTATGTTTACAGGGACCAAAATAGAAATGAAAATGAACACATAATTTCCCTTTAACTCAACAATTATGCACTAACGTGAGGTGGTGTGTTACATAAGATTCTAGGAAACAATCTGAAGTTTGTGGTTTACAAAATGTCAACAAACTGATGCTTTTGCAACTGTAGCTGGCATGCTACAGTGGGACAAACTCTGTGCTTTTTCTAAGCGTCTTATTCTTTTTTAATTATGAACTTCTATCATGCTTATTCAGATATACGAGCATGTCGTTTTTAATGCTGAGTAGAAAGGATGTTAAAGGGGATGTTTGCGTGCCAGTCAGTCACAGGTCAGAGTTACATGAAACATCATTCATCATTTGTAACAAAAGCCATGACCACATGACAAGAAGTTTGATTATAATTTAATTTGCCTGCCAGGAAAAAAGAAGAAGAACGTATTTCAACTATGATCTCTAGTTCTCAAAATCATGGATGTTCTATAGCGTGTGTGAGAGAAAAACAATAAATAGACCGAGTCTGGTGGTGCAAGAGATGAAAGTTCTAGCCAAACAGGCCAGAGTCGTGCAAAGTCAGAGACAGTAAAGTGCGTCGGAAGTCGTCCACGGTCCACGGCTCTCTGTGCGTCTGTGCTGCAGAGGCGCTGCTGCTGTCGGGGCTGATGCTCTGCGGGTCGTTGAAGGTCATCAGGATATCTGTGGAGAACTGCGGCAGGCGGAGCAGACCCAAGTGAATGCTCACCGTGTTCCTGGCCTCTTCGTTGAACTTGGACACACACTGTGTCCCCTTCAGCATCCAGGCGCAGCTGCACTCCGACAGGGACACCTCGGCTTTGGGTAGGGCCACAACGTCACTCACTTCGAAGGCCCCTGGTTCATGAGCTTTGTTGCTGCCCGCGATGTCCTCAAAGTGGTACCTGGCTGCGTCCTGGTCGGCCACCTGGCCCTGGTACTCCAGCAGCTCCACGATCAGGCTCTGGTCGGTGTGGGGGTGGGCGAACACCTCTTGGTTGTCCGGGATCTCCCTCAGCTCGCTAATATCGGTGACGTTGTAGGGGACGACCGCCGACAGAGCTCCGCCAAATAGAGGGCGAAGCTGAGGAGAGCCCACTCCTGCTGCGGTCTGCATCTCACTTTTAGGGATAAAAACAGCTGCCGAGGAAGAGAAACATCAGCCAACACGTAGAGTATTAAGGACTGACTGCAGGCACACAAACACTACATGGTAAAATAATTAAAACACATTAAAAACCGAAATAAACACTGACTTACATGCGGCGTAGTCGTGCAAAATATCCACATGCACTCCCGTTCAAACTTTGCTCTGCGTCGTGTTTTGGTTTCTATGGGTTCAACAGGCGTTCTGCTGCCCCCTAAAGGCGAGGAAGACGTGGAGCACCACACTTTCTGATAAAAATCTGACAGAGTAACGGTAGACAGATGGAAACTAATAAATCTGGAAGGAAAGCAATATAAAAAAAAACTATAATTTATCGAAGGCTTTCTGAGATTTAATGTAGTGAGTTACTCTTTAACTTTTCCTGAGGCTTAAGGTAGTGACCTAAACATCACCAACCAGACTACTAAAATACTTTGACTCAAGTGCTGGATTATTTATTGAGCTTCTAGCAGGGTTCTGAAACTTGTGGCTCCAGAACCATAAGTAATTTTTTGGTTCTAGGTTTGACTGTATTAATATGTGTTTTTTCTACACAATTTCCCACAAATACCAATGTCCCATAAAATAAAATGTGTCTACATTTTTTTTTTCTGCAAAGGTTTTGTGTTTTTCTTCATTTTAAAACCTAAAAGTAAAAATAAAATGGGGGTAACATAGCAATATATTTCTTATAGTAGATATTTATCAGAAATTATATCAGACTGCAGACATGCAGCTTTAGAGGAAGATGACCTAAAAAAAAAGTCGGTTTATGCTTTTGCAATTATATGAGCTAAATTTTGTAATATATGAAAACTTTTTCATTTGATAGACTCCATCAGTATTTTCTGTGAATGATTAGAACAATGTTGACTCTATCGATTTTGTTTATTTTACTCCATTCAATCACTACAACATACAGAAAACCAATAAATGATCAAAATATTATTTGATAGAACCGGAACATATAAAAGCATACGAAATAATACTGAAAGAAGTGGCGGAAATAATCTTGTTACCCTCAAAAATCTGCTGCAATCTCTCCTTATCCAGCTGTTTGCGACTTCCTGCGTGTGGTCAGCTGATTCAGACCGAGGAAAGAGACCGGAGGCTCATCTCTAACATCCACAATGATTACGGTGTCTCATCGTTCACGACAGCCTGTAAAATGAATTAGAGCGATCTATAAGGCCTCTAAAAGTGTGAAATTTCTGGACTGGCAACAGGAGCTCTGTGTGGAGGAGTTTATTCAGCGGATCTCCGGACAAACAGCAGGTAGCTGGTGACGTTGGCATCCTTAGCCTAGCCTAGCCTACTTTAGCTTAGGCTAGCTTAGCCTAGCCTAGCCTAAAAGCGGCCTGTTCACATGGGTTTATTATATTGTAATTACTCTGTGGCGTTTTGTAGTTGACTAGTTTTTACAGTAATTTCTGCTTTAAAACTCTGTAATAAGTTACGTGTGTTGTAGAAAACGAGACTCGACTGGGTTTTTTTCAGGGTAATATAAACAAAGCTGAATGAAAAGCTAAAGTTGAAATGGGTGTGATGTGACATAAATCAATCAGTATATGCGCAGGTTAAAAACAATCATCTTACTGTACTATCTGCTTTTAATGGGATGTGTTTTGGGCTCTCCACGCATCCCACCACCCAAACTTCACAAGACGACACAACTAGCTATAACAGCTTTACAATGAAAATTTGTGCAGATTGTGCCTTTAAAATAATAGTTGACGGACACTAGCAACGAAATAGAAAGTACGTAAAAGAGAAATAGCAATTGATGTTTGAATATAGAGTCACTCAGGCAACAGATCATTTAATCTTTTAAAGAAAGCGCTGTTTGAATTTGACATTATGATGCAACAACAGAAAAAACTTTTACTTCGTTTTAAAAAAGAATTAAAAAAATTGTTGTATGCTGAAAACATCTATGAAACATCCAGATGAATGAAATGAGAGTAATGATGAAGAATACGGTTTACTCTTGTAAACAATATTGTCATCACAACATTCAATAGTAATATAGCATAATAGTCAAATTTATTACACGCAGCCTCCTAAAAAAGTTAAATATAAACAATGATTTATCTATTAAAGAAATAAATACATTATTGTATAAAAGCTAGGAATAAATCAAACTGAGCTTTTATTATTTATGTCTTTGTCAATACTAGTGATGCACCTATATGAACATTTAGGCCAATATCGACATCATGGCTGATATTTGATATTTACCAATGTTATTTATATTGAATATGTTTCTGTACTCTTTTGCCACCATGAATAATGGCTGCACTGCTGACATCACTTCTTTACTTCAGTTAAACATCCCACAGTCCTTTACTGCATCACTATCACTGTGACATGTCCAAACATCCACCCGTCCAGAAACACATGAAATGTCAACAGGATGGAAATAAACATTGGCCATTAATATCGGCACAGGTGTACTTATTGAACAGCTACCAGTATGTTAAAAATGACTAACATTGATCTTAGTGCTCATACATGAGCATTGCTAATCAATATTACTCAAAATATCATACGAGAATGAACTCAAAACAGAAGAGAATGTGTTTCTATTACGACATTTATTTAAAAATGATGATAGAGACTAACATTTCCATGCGTCTTGCAAGTGCTTTGTGTTCATGCACACTTTGTGAGGCATTTATGAGTTTATTCGTTTAACTTCAATGCACTTTAGATATCAACATCTTCACAATTATATGTGACAGAGGCTGCCCATTAACACACACATGCACCCAAACCAAGAGTGTCCAACTCCAGTTCTCAAGAGTCAGAGTCCTGCATGTTTTCATGTTTTCCTGGTTCAGCAGTGAAGTCAGGCCGGTGCAGAACTTGGCAGCGTGCGTCACAGGCAATTCATCCATTTATTCAGTCGTGCTGAAGCAGCGTGTTGGCTTTTGAGGACTGGAGATGGAAACCCCTTGTCTAAATGTTTCCATAAATAATATTCAGTTCAACTTCGAGTCAGAAATACTTCATTAATTCCCAAGGGAAATTACATTAATGAAGCTGAATAATAATTCAGGGGAACGCGCAGCAGCAGGCTGACAGCACATTTAGAAAATTGATGTTTTCCCAATGTTCTCACTTATATATATATATACACACACACACACACACACACACATATATATACTGCTCAAAAAAATAAAGGGAACATTTCACTTTAATTTTGTGTGTGGCTCCAAATCCAGGCCTCCATTGGTTAATAAATTTGATTTCCATTGATGATTTTTGTGTGATTTTGTTGTCAGCACATTCAACTTTGTACAGAACAAAGTATTCAATGAGAATATTTCATTCATTCAGATCTAGGATGTGTTATTTGAGTGTTCCCTTTATTTTTTTGAGCAGTGTATATATATATATATATATATTAGTCATCATTTTTGGGGATTTCAAGCTTCTGGCCAAGAGACCTCACGTTAACACACACTCATTTGAAAATGAAAAGGCAATGGAAGAGCTATTTCTTTTATTATTATTATTATTATTTTTAATTAACAAAGAGAATAAATATTTCAAAGTTCCAAATCTGTCCCGATTTGAGAAATCTGAGCCTCAGTGATTTCGAAGTGACGTAATTTTGTTGTGAAACAGAACTTCACTATGCTGCTGAGTCAAAAGTCAACCCCTCCATCAAGTTATTTTGTATTTTATGAACCGCACAGAGAAAATAATCTGTCTGTTGCACGAGTGTTTTAAAAGTAAATTACTTCAAATGAAATGTCCAGAATTGGTAAATAAAGGTAAAAAAAATAATAATAATTTTCAAACGAAAGATGTGTAGAAACTCTGTTCTCTCTTTCCGTTTAAGTAAGACTATTATCTGTAAAACGCCTCATAATTATTACTATTTTACAAGCATAAATTATTAAGCAATTTTTGCTCTTTGATGTAAATTCTGCAGTGTTTTTCATTGGTAGCAGCTTTCAAAGAACTTAGTTGAATTTAGTGCATTTGTCTCTGTAAGTCGTCTCTTTAGCTCGGCCTGCAGTCTCCTGTTTCTCTCTGTGTTTCTTCACTTTCTTCAGATCTGTCCCCTGCTTCTCCTCCCCTCTGCTCTCTTGGCTGGGGAAAGGCTGTTTTTTTCCAAACGCAACGCCAGAAACGGACGTTAAGAAAGTATCAGACTTAACCGGAATCAATGGTACAAGTCTTACTGTCGAAGTGAGAAATGGGGTGGTGTGTATGGTGTGCGTGTGTGTGTGTGTGTGTATGTGTGTGTGAATGAGCATTTTTCCCCGCCCCTCGGATGATCGCTTGTTGTGCTCGGGTCACATGTTTTTTAGCTCAGTGTCACAGAGGGATTTTATTGAGATGTGTTTGTGTGTTCTTTTTTTTTTTTTCCCCCCACCTCTTTGGAAGACATAGCACCCAAAATGAGATTCAAGGATGTTTTTTTGGAAGGACAGCATGTTTTTTTTTTTTTTTTTGGGCCCAGTGGCATCCAGAGCAGTGATGACATTTCCTTTTTTTTTATAACCAGTAAATCTTAGTTTTAAATCTGTCAGAAAATGTAAAATTAAAAATAATTTTAAAGCTATACAAATTCATACAAATTCTGAGAATATCAGCAAAATTGAACCTATTTCAGTAATTCAGTTGATATGTAATGCATAACATAGAGACTCATTCCTTGAAAGGTTAGGCTGGACGATACGGCTGAAAAACGTATCAAAATATAAGCATTTAATATCAGTCGATATTGGTGATTATTGATTAGTTCTAATTTCTTGAGATGCCCCTTCGAATAACTGACTTCATAAGTCGATCTTTATGTTTTCGCTAGATCAATTGGCAGCATCGACAGCTAACTCGTTTTCTCTTGAGACCGTTCTCTCCCTCTTTTCTGTCCAAACTGGTGATCTTCTCCTCCTGTCCCACAGAGGGAGCCAGAACGGGAGGAGCAGCCCGAAGACAACATGCCCCCCAAGTTTAAGC
Organism: Poecilia latipinna; assembly: GCF_001443285.1. Lineage (NCBI taxonomy): Eukaryota > Metazoa > Chordata > Actinopteri > Cyprinodontiformes > Poeciliidae > Poecilia > Poecilia latipinna. The sequence continues at coordinate 102,425 of NW_015114188.1, read as the reverse complement.
GACACCTCAACGACGACGAGGTCACCGGATCCGTCCGCAGCGAGAGGGTGAGGTCCGGACGCAGTGGAAAAACATAACTTGTTTTTGGGGTTCTGGTTTGTCAGGAGGGCTCGAGTAAACAAGGAGTGACAGAAGCAAACGCGCACGATGACGGAAGAGGGAGACGGAATAAAATAGAAATCGCCGTTTAGATCAAGCAGCAAACAAACAATAAAAATATTGGCGACGCGGTGGAGTCTCCAGAAAAGTCTCGCGGCCAAATATCTGCTCCTCATCAGGCTGCTCATCCTGTCCCACCTCCTCTTCCTCACCCATCCCCTTCTTCTTTTGTGTTGTTTTTAGCTCGGATCAAAGCCACACTTACTGTGTGTGTGGGGGGGGGGGGGGGGGGGGGGGTTTTGGGGGTGGGACGCTTACGTAACATCCTCCTCTCCTTCTAGTTTTCTGCTTCTGATAATTACTACCAGTTCTCCTCCCATCTCCGGTACCAGGAGAGAGGTCGCACAGACGGAGAGCGTTAGCCCTCGCGCTCATGAAGAGCTTTACGATCACGTGGCCGCCATCTTTTCAGATTTCTTGCAGATGACCTGCAAAGAAAATGAGGCGTGTGTAGAACGTGCATTGGGTGTCTGATGAGGTATGCGGGTGCTTCCTCGTCGCTCTCTGCTCTTTGTAGCGTTGAAGTGCTCGGAAGACGACGGTAATGGATGCAGCTTCTATAAAATGGAATGTTGTTTGCTAAACTACTCATACACATAAAAGAAACTCCATCGAAGCAGAGTTGAGTTTTTCTTCTTCCGTCAGCTCCTATGAGTATTTAATGCAGCTGTTTAGATGTTTTTTGCTTTGTTGTTTTTTTGTTTTTTTCTCTGAATAGGATTTTACACAAAAACACAGATTGTGCCCAGATTAAAGCATTCAGAGGTTTTTGGCCAAGACTGTGCCTTAGAAGAATAATCAACTTTAAGATCTCACGAATGTTGTATTGTTCTTACTTGAATTGATTTAGATTAACTTTGACTTCCCAGCATATTGATTGTTTTTGCTCGGAGTTAGACGACGTTCAGGGGATTGAGCTTTGGCATGCACAGCTGCACAGATGACGTCCAGTCATCACAGATTGATCCCACTGTTGGCTTTGCCTTCAGAGGAGCAAAAGGAAAAAGGTTCCTATCGATCGCTTATTTCAGCCGTATTGTACGGAAATGTTTCTATTGCCGCATCAGCAGCATCACCACCGAGCGCCTCGGATGAACCACACCCTGTCATCCGCCAGACAAGACGAGACGCCGCGTGCCTGGTAGTGTCCCGAAACAAAGCAATCCACATAAACGGGTGTTCATCTATTAAACTCTAAACTGAATTTATCCATGTTAATAAGAAAAGAAAAATACACATTGAAATAGTGTTTTAGAGGGGGGGGGGGAAAACACCTTTTATTTTTATATCAGAGTTCTCAACTCTAAGGATTCCTCATCTTGATCTTGTCTTTATCTGAGCCGCAATATTTTATTTTTTTTTCGACAGAGGAATCTGCTGGAGGAAGACTCTGATGAAGAGGAAGACTTTTTTCTGTGAGTTTGTGTTGGAATATATGCTTTTTTTTTCTTTCTGTAACCATCAACCAGTTCCTGGCATAGCCCTAACTGGATATTTGTTCATTTTTCATCACAAAAATTGTAGAACTCATTTAAATGATTTGCTTTTCTGTGAAGCATAGCCTGTGAATGTTCAATAGAGCTGAGGTCAGGGCCTTTCTCAGATGCGAACCGTTATCCTGTTTCATCCGTTTCCAAAACCAGTTTGGAATAGTTTTCCGGTTGGAACACACACAGCTATGTGTCCAAGTTTCACTCGTGCAATCCAAACTGGGACAAACAAAACGGAAACTACCAAAAGTTGCAAACTGTTGCAAACTTGAAGATGCTGCGAGATGCTTTACCGCTGATATGGTGCATTTCTGTGGAGATATAGGTCATAAATTCCATTAGTAGGGGTCTTAAAAAGCAGTAAATGTGAGTTGGTGAAACCTGCAGAAACTCCTGAGCACACGTGCGTTCAACAATTGGATAAAATAAAACATTTCAGTTAGCCCTCAGTTAAGAGGGCTAACTGAAATGTTTTAATCTGTGAAAATGGGAAGAGAAGAGGCTCTGGGATGCACCCCGACCTGCTGAACCACAGTGAAAATTAGTGGTTAATCTCATTTTAGTTTGGAATTTTAACCAAATATTAGTAGGGGTGTATATTTGACCATGTGAGAATTGGAGGAAAACTACAATAACTAAATTCTTGTGCAGCTCAGTTCTTAATCTTAGAATGCAGTTTAGATTTCCTGAGTGACCCAACTCAAACATTACCTGGTAACTTTAACTTTCTTAACATTTTATTTATTTATTTTTTCCAGGAGAGGTCCAACTGGACCCAGATTTGGACCTCAGAATGACAAAATGAAGCAGTAAGTACGGATTCCTCGTCGCAGCTAAAAACAGGTTATGCATGTGTTTCTGAAATCCTTGAAAATGATTGAATTTCAATTATGTCTTATCAAGATTTGGAAACCGGTTGGTTTCTGTACAAAGTCCTTAAAAGTGCTTGATAATACTTGTTATAAACGACTGAAAACAGATATTTGAAGGATAATAAAAGGACACACACATTTTTTTCCCTCAGTGTGTGAAGTTAAATCACACCAAACATCTCTTGTTTTAGGCCAGTTAGAATTGCCAAAATTATTTCTATTTGAAAAATCTCAAACAATTTAGAGATTTGTTTTGTAGTTTTCTTGGACCAGTCACATGTGTAAAGGAGACAAATCTCGTCTCTGCTGTAGAATGTGGAATACTCTCACAAGATATTATTAGTAACAGTAATAAATGAAGCCATATAACAGTGAATTGAAACTATCTTTTTTTCTTCTTCAGTCCATTTGTATTGTTTTCATCTCCAGACGCTGGTGGTGCCGGAAAAGTTTGAAAAGCCACCTTGAAAACACTCGAAAACGCTCGGATTTTACTGTGGGAAAAGTGTCCGAACCCTGTAGAACCCCGGGGCCGGGGGTAGCGGCTCCACACTTTTTGAAGCTGCCGTTACGTAAACGCGGCTCCGGCGTGTTTACCAGAAGTGGCCGGTTGTTAGGATATTGTGCAAGAGGATTTATCGCGCAGGCTCTGCTTCGATCTTTACCAGCACCTCGCAGACAGCTGGAGAACAGAGGAGGTCATTGTTGAGGCCGTCTGGCACGCGGAGCTGTTTCGTCACGCTCGCTCCATACCTTGCAGTCTGTCACAGTCGTGCCCACGTGAAATTAGACGCCGTCATTACTGAGTGCAGGAATGTCCTGTGTAAGAAGTCCAGGCTGTTCAATGAGTCCGCCTGTCTGAACCCGGGCCGTTAAATTCCTCGGGTGTTTGTGACGGCCGACTGTTTTCTTATGCCACCCCCTTCCAATTCCTGACTGGAGTCTTTTATGCATCTGCTTTTGCATGAGATCACATAAATAGAAAATTATTTCAGTTTAATTTTAATTTTAATCCTCAAAATGCTAATACAGTAGATCCGGAGTAACCAGAAGTGCTAGCGCTTCTTTTTCAACAAGGCAATAACTCTAGATTTTTGCAACAAATATACTTTTATTTTTAATTATCATTCCATATGTGTCCTGCTTTAATTTGTGTCCTCAGCGTGCAGTCCCAGGTTGACGAGGTGATTGACGTGATGCAGGAGAACATCTCCAAGGTGATAGAGAGGGGCGAACGCCTCGATGACCTGCAGGACAAGTCCGGTGAGCCGCACCTTCTGTCGTACTTTGCTTGTTTTTTTTTGTTTTTTTGCGCGTGTGCGGGTCGTTTGTGCTTTTCATCCACTTGAGTCGAGTCCACAGAGCATGTATCTGTGTTGTTTTTACTAACATTTACTTTGCAATTAGAACCGTCGGGCCCTGAGAGCGCACAACGTCAACAAGGAAATGCCTGAGTGGGACTGAGACTCTCTGCAATGTGCTTCCAATTTAAGAGAAAAACACAATTAATATAATTAGGGTTATTTGTTAGAAAAAGAAAAAAAAAATCCTCAAATTACCAGGCAGTGAAAGGTTTGAAGTTACAACTACTGCAAAAGATGGCGGATTTTAGAGCATTATCCGCCTGGTTTAGGATTCGTCATGCTGGGTCGAGTCCTGTTTCGTCCTCGGGACCACCTGGACGTCTCAGTGCAGAATGAACAAAATAATGCCTCAGCGAGAGTTAAGAGAGTTAAATAGGTGCTACAGTATTACAAGCAACTAAAATTAGACAGTACACTGTCCAGATCTAAACCTAAACATTATTACCGATCATTTATTAATGTTAAGATCTAATGACTCTTAAAGCTATTTGTCTATGAGCGAATTCTCTAGTGACTGCAGAAGAGCAGGTTGGATGCTTTAACAAAGGAAGTGATCCTTGAAATCTTTCTTTTCTCAACTATGATTACTACAAATCTACTCTTTGCTCTTTTCCTTCTGTGGAGCTTGCTTGGGATTGACACTTTCAAACGACGTCCGGGCATAAAGAAATCATTTTTGTCCAAGAAAGACTGAGATTCTGTAGAAAGAACCAGGATTTGATTGGTTGGGGGGTAAAATACATTTTCTGGGGGTGCGGGGGAAGGGGAGGATCTGTTCGGGAAATGTGGACAATTATTAAGGAGAGCTGTCTGCAGACAAAGAGGTGAATGATTACGACACTATTCGGTGTTATGATGGATTTAATGAGAGTGGGAGCGCCTCCCATTCAACGGGAACCGGCTCGCTCACACATCTAGTAAAAGTCTGACGTTTGTTTTTATGCGTAAGGGAACAGCATGTAACGAGGCAAAAAAAAAGTCATAGATTGTTCGGAGATTAAAACATGGACGCTTTTGGGGTGAGGCCAGGAAACTCTTAACATCTTCATCATATTAAAAACTTCTGGCCAAACCTCCAAAAAAAAAAGAAAAAAAAAAAAAAAGAAAAACCAGATCTGTAAATATTGACAAAAATAATTTGTCAATATTTGTAAAGTGTGATGCATTTGTGAGGTGTCTCCACTAGAATCCCGTCCAACAATAACAGAAAACATTATTTTATTACCTTAATGATAGTTTAATGCTACCTGGAAAAACCTTTTCCCTTTTTGTTAGAAATATGTTCCAAATTTGCTAATATTTGCTAAGCATGAGTGTGGAGCTCTTGAGAGTTGGAAGATCATCTGGCTTTAGAGAAGGGTAAACCTGAGTCATCAGCATAGCAGTGGTAAGAAACACAAGAGGTACAGAGAGAAAAGTCAAGTACAGGTCCAACTACTAACCCCTGAGGCACACCGCAGGTCAAGGTTGCTCGGGAAAAGTCAGCATCACATGTTGCCATGTAAAAGGAAGATAAACAGTAAAGAAAGAGTAAACTTTCTTTCAAATAGTTGTTCCTTTGTTCCAAGGAAGTGCCACTTCATCAGATTGCGAAGGAGCCCCTACAAGTGTTTTCATATAGTCTCGAATAGACAATAACACATTACAGCTAGGATTAAACAGCATGATTATCATGGTTGATTAAAGACACTTTCCCTTGTAGTGAGCAGATGTCTCTGTGTAAATACACGCTGTTCACTTTGTGTTCAGGTTCTGAGTGATTTCCCAGCTGTCCATCTGAAAACTCTTAACAACTCTTGCTCTCTCTGTTGTGTTGACTTCCCTCCGTTACATAACATTTACGCACTAGCCAGGCTCCAATCACAGCGACCACGGTTGTTTCACCTCACTGATGAAGACACGATGCTGAAATCCACGTGTTTGTTTCCTGTCTCGTGCATCGACAACACACTCTCACTCACACACAAACACACACGCTACACAGGCGCTCCGCTCCGTCATGTTGACCTGCCTGCCAAAACAACGATGCACATCTGGAGGACATTCTTCTCTGCTTGTTTATGCGACGCGTTTGTGACTTATGGCCCGTCTCGACCTCTCGTCCTTAAAGGCTGTCTGTACATGAACGACGCTGCGCGCTCCGGCTGACACCTCGCCGCGCGCGCGCAAACAGGTGAACTGTTGTCAAATTCCTCGGGATTAACGAGCGCCTTCCCAGAAGTCCCTGTGTGGGCGCGTCGCTTTGTAGTAGCGACGGGTCGTAAACAGGCACACGGAGATGGAAACAGCAGACGCAAAAAACAGGAGAGAGAGAGAGGGTGAGCAGCGCTGCACGCTAGGGAGCCGTAACCCTCCTGTTAACATTCAGAGACACCACGTTAACAACGATATAGCAGAAACAGACCGCAGCGCGGGGGCGAGCTGGCGGCGGGGAGATGTTACGACGAGGAAGCTGGAGGAAATGTTGCTATTTTGGAAATGTAAGAGGCCGTGCCAAAGGAGCTGTCTTTAAAAGATGTCGCATTTACCCAGAGCAGTAAAGCCGGTGTATGTAACGCCTTAAGTGAAACCTGTTTGTCTTTTCGGTGACTGACTTGTCCTTTTTTTGTCCTGTTGTCTCTCATTGTGTGCTCCCTGGCTCTGCGCTGCGGTCGCATCGTGGTGCAGAGAGCTTGTCGGACCACGCGTCTGCGTTCAGCAGCAGAGCCAAACAGCTGCACAGGAGGATGTGGTGGAGAGACATGAAGGTGGGTTATCCGTCTGTTTTCAGACTATCTTAATACACAAACATAAAAAATAAATAAATAAATAAAATTAAGATTTTTTTTTTTGGGTGTGTGTGTGTGTTAAATAAAGCCAGAAAGAAAGGAGGAAATTGGGTTCCACCTCTTGTTAGAACTATATGTGTGGTGAAAAACTAACACTGAACTTACCATGGTGGGCCATGGTGGCGGCAGCGTCATGGTGTGGGGATCCAGTTGAGAATCTGTGGCAAGTCTTATAACCTGATGTTCATGGATGCTCTCGATCCAGTCTCACTCAGCTGTTTTGCAAAGAAAGGGAAACATTTTGAGTCTCTAAAAGTATGGAATAAAGAGTCAAAAATGTTTGTGAAATAAAAAGAACAAACCATGCATCACATTCCAGTTATTATATAACGATCTGCGTCGGCCTTAATAATCTGAGGACTTATGCGTTGGCTTTGGTCCATGTTTTGTTTTGAGGCAAATGTTTCATTTCCCCAACAGATGAGGATGATCATTGCACTGGTAGTTGTCGCTCTTCTGCTGATCATCATCAGTGAGTATTTGGATGTCTTATAAACTTCAGCAGAGTTGAAACCTACAGACACGCAGTTGTCGCCTTTAATGTTACGCCCCCCTTCTGTTTTCCAGTTCCAGTAATCCTTCGATATCGTAAGTGACCGATGAGGATGAGGTGGACTTTTCCTCCTCGATGCCCCCCGGCCGACCTGCATCTTCTCATCTGCCACTCACCGGGACGCTGTCCAAACCGTCTTCAGAGTTCTCCTCTTCACCCTCAGTTCTGATCTTACAGTCATATCCTGATCCGAGATCAGTTCTGCTCGATGAAGTTGAGGGAAAGCAAAAACATTGACCTTTGTCTTGGCCATGTTGTCCGTGTAAAGGGAGCGCTTCGTGCCACGAGACGTATCGCAAGGCAGTGGGGGTTTTGGGGTTTTGGGCCTTTGTCCTTCGTGTTGCATCTCAGATAAATTCTCCAGGACTGGGGGAATCCGACAGTCTGCATTAGTTTATCTCCTGTGAATCTGCTGCAGCAGCCTCGCATGAAGAGGCTGTAAACACTGAGCAGATGAACCTCTGATGTCTTCCCACATGTGCATCTCAAATACCAACAGGAGAGACGGTTTTAAAGGGGACACCTAAGAAGTACAAAGCACATTTTTAAAATTCTCTCCCGCACGAAGCGAGAAGACGTCTGAGTCTCATCTGAGGTTTTTTTTTTTTCTTTTTTCGTTTTAATGTGAAGAAAAGAACAATAGGAAACCAAAACAGCCACATTCTGAATGTCTGTTCACCGTTCTGTGCTCTAAACCTCTTACTTCCTGCAGGACTGTGCTGATCTCTGGGCTCCTTTGATCACAGCTGTTCAGGTTTTCAATTTACTCCCAACTCTGCAAACGGTTCTGTTCAGTTTAAAGCTGCTTTTTGCTTACTTTCCTTCTTAGGTTGTCACTATTATTTCTGTTTTATGAAGTTCTGAATGAGTGCTGGTATTTGCTACTGAGGGGGACGATTTATCTCTGTACTGTTATGACTGAGATGGAAGGTCTTACGTAATGTGGATGGAAACCATAGGTGTAGTTGTGATTGGTTAAAGTCTACATGGTAATTTGATTATTTTTGTGTAATTTATTTTAGCTTGTAAATATGGATTCTGTAACGATACTGTACAGTACTCTGTGACATTGCATTGGAAGACTGTGATTCCTTTTGCTCTGGAATAAAGTGATATTAAAGGGCAATACGTCTGGTTTGTTCTGGTTTGAACTAGAATCAGCAGTAGGAAAAAGTGGATGAAGTCAAAAAAAGAAACAATCGTCATGCCATCCCTAAAGTTTTAAGCACAGGTTAAGTGTCCAATAGCTTGCAGAGCTTGCAAAATTCCAGGACTTTTATCTCCTCATTTATCCGACTGTTGCTGGCTCATGAGTTTACTGGCATCGCGGAGTCCCCAGATGGCACTAAAGTTGCAGGGTCTGGAGCCCATGAAGCGTTATTGCTCTGACAGACCCTCGGCCTTTCTTCCTCCCAGTACCGCAGGCACGAACACACACACACACACACACACACACACACGGGCCACTCTGCCCCGCACCGAGCCAGAACTGCCCAACTCCGCTGCAGGAACAGACATTAAACTGGCCCCGAGGGACAATTTGCTTTGTTGATATACGGCGGCTGGACATTAGGGGTCACATCTGGTGCTGATGCACACAACAGGGGCGATGGCTTTGTTTCCGCTCTGAAGTCGAAGCGGTAATTTAATCTGCTACGCATTGTTTGGATGTTGATTAAAGCAGGCGTAGGTATAGCTGTTCAGAACCCCTCGCCCCCTGGTTGCACCAGCACCTATAAATCAGCCAACACTCCAGAAAGGTCATAGGTCAAAGAAACTCAAAGTAAGCTGACCTTCTTTCAGGTTTAAGGTTTTATGGACTGGCGCATATTAAAGACTTTTTGATCCTTACCAGTTCCTAAAGTTCAGTGCGTTAGATGAGAGCTGAAATGGTAACGGACTTCATGATTCCAGAACTTGACGGGTTTTGTTTGTGCATATAGTGCTAGCCATAATTATGGAAAGTCGTAGTAAAGATTCGTTAAAAGCCTTAATTCAATCTCAACTCATTGGACGGGGTGTTGCATGCAAGAGCAACTCCCAGTCTGTCATGGTTAAAGGGGAATTATAACATAAAGTCGACTTTTTTGAGCGTTGCATCGCGTTATAGAGTTGTTCCCTAATCAAAAACGTTAAATACCTGTTTGTAAAATCTTTGAATCTCCCTTGGCAACCATTCAGGTTCGTAAAACGCTTGGGGGGGG